>NC_024796.2:29736554-30036554 GCF_000309985.2 Brassica rapa
AAATTCTAGAGCGAAGCTCTGCAGAAAAATCCCGGAGACAGGAAGCCCTAGCCGTCGAAGATCTCTCTCTCTCTCTCTCCCCGCGCTGCCTCTCCTTCTTTTCTCTCTCCTCACCGCATCTCTCTTCTCTCTCTCTCTCTCCTCGCCGTGTGCATCCGCGAATGGTGGTGGTGGCCGCGTGGTGTTGTAGATCTCAGATCCCGTTTCTCACACCTCTTATTTTTTAGATCCAGATCCAGATCTAGGCTAAGGTGAGGTGTTCTACCCAGATCTGTTCTATGTTCTTTTATATTGTTGAATGGGTTGCTAGGATTGATTAGATCCTGTTTGTTGTTAGGTTGATAGATCATATTGCATTAGAACTCTCGTACTGATTTAAGATTCTAAATAAACTGGTGTGTTGTTGATTGATTGATTGTTTGATTGGTTGAAGACCTGTGGTCGTGATTGAGAGCTAGGATGGTTATAAAGAAATGAACGTAGGATCTTAAGAGAACGGTTAACCGGTCTGTTAGATGAATAATAGAAAATCTATGAATGATTGTTGAATGGATTGAGTGTGACACCGAGAACGGGTGGCGTCTAAAAAGGAAAGTAAGAAAAAGTCTAAGGGTTTAAGGAAAAGGAAATGATAAGGAAAAAGGAAAGGTTAAATGATTGAAATACGAACCACCGAGGAACGGGTGGGGAGTATGGGAAATGAATGGAAATGGAATACGAACCACCGAGGGACTGGTGGGGAGTATGGGAAAACGCGGCGGCCGTAGCGTTCAAAAACGGCAAGTAAGAATAGAGGCGCCGGTAAGATTGAGTCACGCCGAGTCTTGGCGGGAAGGGGTCGTAATACACTGCAAGGGGTATGGACTACATCCAAGGGAACCGGATGCCGGGTATACCAGGGCAGGCGACCTCACAGGAACGCAGCAAGAAAGGGGAGGGTTGGTCCGCTTGAGCTGTGTAGGTCCTAGAGTTATAGGATGAATGGAGTCTTAAATAATAAACCGAATTGTGTGAATTGAGCGATGACTGAGTTCATTGCACTGCTTGTTTTTGTGAAATGAACTTTAATAGTTGGTTAAGAAATGTGTGTAGCGACTAGTCGGTTCTCGTTTCGCATTGAGCAGTATAAAAAATTTACTCTAAAAGGTATATTCAGTCACAATCAATGAGTCTTTCAATCTCGAGCTCATTTTCTAAATCTGATTTTTTTTTTTTAATCTTGTCTGGAGGGGAAATGAGAGAAATCTAACAATCTTAAGTCTCAGTAAATGACAGTCTGAGATAAACATATTTTACTACAACCAACATGGTTTAGTGTGGACATGTAGTTGAGTACACTAAACCTCCAAAAAGAAGTAACCATAGTTTGGTTTTACAAAAAGGGCAATGAAACTCCACTCTAACTTTGACTACTTGACTTTCTTGGCCTTCTTGGGAAGCTTGCGGTGCAAGTTAAGATCAATTTGGACATCTCTCAGCTCGCTGCGAACTTTGGTCAGATGCTCAGCGGCCTCCTTCACCTCCGCTGCATATCTGTCTCGTGAGATTCGAAGACGCAACTTATCGCTAGCCTCCTGCTGCAGTTCAGCTTCAAGCTTAAGGACCCGCACCTCCAGCAACTTCTTCTCTTCGCTGGCCTTCTTGAAAAGCTCACGCTGAAAGTCAAGGTCGATCTTGGCCTCTCTCAGTTCGCTGGAAACATGCGTCAGTTTCTCAGCGGCCTCCTTTGCCTCCGCTGCATATTTGTCTTGAAGGCGCAACTTCTCGCCTTGCAGTTCAACCACCTTGGTCTGTAGCGCCGCCTTTTCTTCCAAGGCCACCTCCAAGGAAGCACGCAAGCTCTCGGCTTGCTTTTTTATAACGGATGGAGAGAATTGTGAGCTTAGCCTCTCTAATGCACCTCTAATAAGCGGACAAACAAACTCACGTCAGACTCTGAGGATAAGAAGTTGAGAGAGGGAAGCAGCTTACCTCCTGAATAAAAGTGCTCTCTAGAACTTCTTCTCCGTCGTCGCTACTACTACTGCTTGTCTTGAATAAAGAAGTTTGTGCAGAAGCAAAGTTAGGAGACAATGAAGAAAATGGACAAAAAGAGAAAGGTGCTTAACTGGACTACTAGGAGTTTTTGCCTCCCACGGTAACTCATCTGCAAGTGAAGGCCAGTATGCGCATAGCCTCTTGCGTACCTAAAACGCCCAAAGAAGCATATGAGTCTTTGTCAAACTAGTGCCAACTACCGCTTCTATGACACGACATGTAGACTCATATGGGTATTCTTCAAAGGAATCTTGAATTTGTTTCTCTTCAAGCAAAACTTGGACACACGCCAGTGAAGACTTTGCAACTGACCCAAGATTGTACCCTCCCTCTAATGCCATCACAATCTTTCCTTGTGCAAACTCCATCAGCTGAGAGATAACATATTGAAGAAGCTCAGGGCTAAAGAACCAAGCCAAACCAATCAGTACACTAAACACAACACAAACCTTCTTCAACATAACTGAATATCCATATGGTGTAACAAAACAACGCCCACGCGGATCACCAATAGCTGTTTTAAGAGGAGGAGGTTTAAAAGGTTAAACAGACAAACAACTCTTAAGATGACATATTCATGCAAGACTTCAAAAATAACCTGCATCAAATCCAGCTGAAAGCAAAATAAGATCAGGATTAAACTCTTTGGTCACAGGAATCAAGATATGGTCCCATACAGCAATATAATCTTCATCTCCACATCTTCTTCCTTGCTCCCATGGAACGTTTATGTTAAACCCTTCCCCTGCTCCTTCCCCAACCTTGTCATAATCTCCATCATCTCCCGTTGGATAGAAGCTTCCACCATCATGCCTATGAACGGAGAAAACTAGTACACGAGGATCTTTCCAGAACATCTTCTGTGTACCGTTTCCGTGATGGACATCCCAATCAACAATCAGAATCTTTTTGATACCTAGATCCGGCTGCATTCAAGAAAAGCAAAAAGAGCTTGGCAACACACTCACCATACAAAAGAACTTTAAAACTATGTTAAAAGGAAATAATAACATTACAAGAGTCAATACAAGTGCTTACTCTTTGGTTTAGTAAATAACTAGCCGCAACTGCAACATTGTTGAACAAACAAAACCCCATGGCTTCATCTGCCTCAGCATGGTGCCCTGGTGGTCTAACAATAGCAAAGCCACAATCTAACTCCCCTTCTGCAACTTTCTCCGCCACCTGTTTATTAAGTAAATACTGTTAAATCTATCCTCCATTCTGAAAGAGACAACAAGTCATCTAGTATTATTACCTCTACAACAGATCCAGCTGCAAGATACGCCGCTTCTGATGAGCCTCCATTAAGATATTTTGAATCCAACTTCGAAGCAATCTTGTTTCTCCGAGAATCTTTCTTCTTTGTGCTTAAACTCTTAACTAAATTAACATGTTCCTTTGTGTGAACCAGTTGAAGATGCTTATCTTCCGCTTTGCTACCACCAAGAACCACACATCTACAAGGAAGAAAGGCAAAAACTTTCTTATAAGCAAAACAACTAACAGCAAAGCAGCAAGCGAGAAGGAAGAGAGAAAAGGAGGAACCTTTGAGCGAGACCAGTGAGCTGAAGCTTCGCCCAGATAGCTTTGATGCGATTAGGACACTCGGGATGGTCCTCACCGTCAGGTGTGTCGTGTTTGCACATCCTCTCGTCGTATAAAAGACCAACCTTTCGCTTTCTTGATTCGCCGGCCATGGTCGTATTTTGCAGAGTCTTAAAGAAGACAAGACCGGAGGGAGAAGAAGCTGAAGGGTCTACTCATGTCTGAAGCTTCTTTATGTCTTAAAACTTATTTTTCAATTTGTTTTTCTTTTTTTGTTTGGAGGGAAAGTGAGAAACCTAGCTTGTTAACCAATAACAGTCTGACACGTCACCTTTTACCAAAACCAATTAGCCGGTTGAACCGGATCAATTGAACCCTAAGAAATTAATTTTAAAAAATTTTGGTGATATCAAACTGCAAAGTCAATGATGTTCTTAAAGATCTCTGGTTAAAGTTTGGTCACAAACATTTTAATATGCCTTCACAAAAGAAGAGTCTGTGGTTCCAACAAACACTCAAAAAGATTCATTATGTACCTTGACAGGATTCCTTAAGCATGCTCTTTGAAGTTTCTGAACCTACAAGGGGCCAAAAACAAGAGTTTAATGAGCCGATCGTTCTCAGGACAATTCAAACTCCACCAATACACTTGGATAGATCAGAACAACCTTTTTAGTCATAGTTGCTGAAAAGAGATATGTTTTACGGTCACGAGGGATCTCTTCCAGAATCTGGTTAAGAGACTTCTCAAAATCTTCATTCAGCAGTCTATCTGCTTCATCAAGAACCTGACAGAATAATATAACGTCAAGTAAATATAAAATTAACCAAAACTAAAAGGGACAATAAGGAGAAGCTTAAGTATAATACCAGATACTTCAATGTGTTGAGAGAAAAGCCTTTGGTGTCCGACATGTATAATACCAGATATTTCAATGTGTTGGAGAACATTAAAAGATACTTCGCTTTTTCAGGCTGCAAGGTGCATGTCATCTTCTAAGCTCTTTATTGGAGGTGAGTCACGTCTCTTGTGTTAAGCTTTTTTTTTTTTTTTTTTTTTTTGCTATGTTCTTGCTAACATTACTATTTTCATGCTAAGTTATTGAATAGGGGATGAATGAGGATAGCTTAAGAGAAGCTTTCAGCAAATACGGTGATGTCGTTGAAAGTAATTTAACTGATCTTGTTGTGTATGGTTTGTTTAGTTGCCTTGTGTATTTTGTTACTTAACACTGTCTCTGTGTGTTTTTAATACAACGAGGGTTATTTTGGATCATGAAACTGGTAGGTCTCGAGGGTTTGGATTTTTATTACATGCGAGTTTCTAGGTGTTTGGTTGGGTTAACTTTCATTGATAGTATTCACTATCTTCTTTGTCATCTATGTTGGTTTGAATTAAGAACATTTTCCCTCTTTAATCTGATGATTTAATAATCCTTCTCAGGATCTCCATGGCCGGATTGTTAAAGTGAATTATGCTCATGATAGAACAAGTGGAGGTGGCGGCTATGGAGGATATGCTGGTAACTATGGAGGTAATAATGGCAGCTATGGAGGCGGTGGTGGTAACTATGGATGTAATCTTGGCAATTATGGAGACCGTGATGGTAACTATGGAGGTAATCTTGGCAATTATGGAGGCGGTGGCTATGGATCTAGCGGCAGCGCTTATGTTGAGGGTTCAACTGCAAATGCAGGTGCTGGTGGTGGTTGTAATGGAAGTAGTGGTTATGGTAGTGGCAAAACTTACGGTAGCAACAATGGTGGATTCTCTGGAGAAAACCCTGTTGCTAACGGCTCTCAGTTCGGTGGTGACAGTACTCAGTTTGGTGTTGGTGGAGGTATGGAGAAAACTGAGATGGAGAATGGACCTGTGGGAGATTTTGCAGATGACACTGATGTTGCCAAAAGAGCTTGAAGCAACTACCAAAAAATGTTGTCAAGAATTTTCTGATTCAGTTTTATTTGATGACAGTCTTAGGGATTCTATAGCTTTTTTTTTTCATAAATGAAACACTTTATCTAGAAACAATTCTGTTTTTGCTAATCTTGAAAATAATTTTGTAGCTTGAGATTGTTTCCTAAGGTATACAATGAGCTTTTTGTTTCAGCCAGACTCTAATGAGGCCTAATCTTATAGATTTTCTTCTGAGCTTTCAACACAACAGGAGATCCTTTTTTGTTTGTTCTCTCACCAATCTGTTTTATCAGTTGCTTCTCCATTTCACTCACAATCAATGAGTCTTTACAATCTCAAGCTCATCTTCTAAATCTGATTTTGTTTTTTATTATCTTCTCTGGAGGGAAAAGTGAGAGAAACCTAACAATCTCAAGTCTCAGTCAATGACAGTCTGAGATAAGCAAATTTTACTACAACCACAATGGTTTAGTGTTGGACTTGTAGTTGAGTACACTAAACCTCCAAAAAGAAGTAACCATAGTTTGGTTTTACAAAAAGGGCAATGAAACTCCACTCTAACTTTGACTACTTGACTTTCTTGGCCTTCTTGGGAAGCTTGCGGTGCAAGTTAAGATCAATTTGGACATCTCTCAGCTCGCTGCGAACTGTCGCCAGATGCTCAGCGGCCTCCTTCACCTCCGCTGCATATCTGTCTCGTGAGATTCGAAGACGCAACTTATCGCTGGCCTCCTTCTGCAGTTCGCCCTCCAGTAATCTCTTCTCTTCGCTCGCCTTCTTGAAAAGCTCACGGTGAAAGTCTAGGTCGATCTTGACCTCCCTCAGTTCGCTGCAAACTTGCGTCAGTTGCTCAGCGGCCTCCTTTGCCTCCGCTGCATATTTCTCTAGGGAGACTTGAAGGCGCAACTTCTCGCTGGCCTCACCTTGCAGTTCAGCCACCTTGGTCTGTAGCGCCGCCTTTTCTTCCAAGGCCACCTCCAAGGAAGCACGCAATCTCTCGGCTTGCTGCTTACTACTATTAGCCCCTTTATCCCACATCTAACAAACTCAAGTCAGTCTCAGAGGATTAGAACTCAAAAGGGAGAGAATGAGAGAGGAAGCAGCTTACACCCAGGAAGATACATTGCATTTTGCGGTGAAGGTTCGGTAGGATTTCATCAAGGTTTGGCTAGAAAAAAAAACAAAAAGAAAAAAGAAGTTCAAGCAGAAGCAACGAGTCAAGAAAAAAAGACTAAATGAAAATGGCAAATGGGAAAGGTGCTTTAACTGGAAGAGGAGCTTCCGCCTTCAACTGTATTTCATCTGCAAGTGAAGGCCAATATGCGCATAGCTTCTTGCGTACCTAAAACCCATATGAGTCTTAGAAACTAGTGTACATATGCACTGAAGAAGATATAGAAGAGAGCCATACCGCTTGTATGACAGTACGTGTAGAGTCCCGTGTGTATTCTTCAACGGAACATTGAAATGGGTCGTCTTCAAGCAAAACTTGGACACACATCACTGAAGACTCTGCAACTATGTCAAGCCTGTACCCTCCCTCTAATGCCATCACAATCTTTCCTTGTGCAAACTCCATCAGCTGAGACAACATTTTGGTGAAAACATATTGAAGAACCAGCCAAACCAATCAGTACACTATAAACACAAACCTTCTGCAACATAACTGAATATCCACCTGGTGTAACTAAACAGCCCCCAAGCGGATCACCAATAGCTGTTTTTAAGAGGAAGTTGAAAAGGTTAAACACATCTTAGAGCATCTCCAACCTTACTCTATTTTTCACTCTAAAATAGAGTTTAGAGTAAAAAATGCTTCAATGGTATTCTATTTCTCATTCTATAATAGAGTGAAAAATAGGTTTACTCCAAATATAGAGTAATTTGTTTTTTGTTTGTTCATCACTCTATTTTTTACTCTAAAATAGAGTACCATTGGAGCAAATTCAAACTCTATTATAGAATTACTCTATTTTAGAGTAAAAAATAGAGTAAGCCATTGGAGATGGTCTTAAGACAGACATATTCTTGCAAAAAAAAAAAAGGCTAAAATAAATACCTGCATCAAATCCAGCTGAAACCAAAATAAGATCAGGATTAAACTCTTTGGTCACAGGGATCAAGATATGGTCCCATACAGCAAAATAATCTGCATCTCCACATCTTCCTTGCTCCCATGGAACGTTTATGTTAAAACCTTCCCCTGCTCCTTCCCCAACCTTGTCATAATCTCCATCATCTCCCCTTGGGTAGAAGCTTCCACCATCATGCCTATGAACGGAGAAAACTAGCACACGAGGGTCTTTCCAGAACATCTTCTGCGTACCGTTTCCATGATGAACATCCCAATCAACAATCAGAATCCTTTTGATACCTAGATCCGGCTGCATTCAAGAAAAAGCATTTTTAAAACTATGTAAAAGGAAATAATAACATCATAAAAGTCAATGGACATCCTTACTCTTTGGTTTACTAAATAGCTAGCAGCAACAGCTACATTGTTGAATAGACAATACCCCATGGCTTCATCTGCCTCAGCATGGTGCCCTGGTGGCCTAACAATAGCAAAGCCACAATCTAATTCTCCTTCTGCAACTTTCTCCGCCACCTGTTAAGTTGCAAGGAGATACTGTTAAGTGTTAACTATCCTCAAAGTCATTTATATGCATCTAGTATTACTATTACCTCCACAACAGATCCAGCTGCAAGATATGCAGCTTCTGATGAGCCTCCATTAAGATATATCGAATCCAACTTTGAAGCAATCTTGTTTCTCCGAGAATCTTTCTTCTTCGTGCTTAATCTCTTAACTAAATTAACATGCTCCTTCGTGTGAACCAGTTGGAGATGCTTATCTTCCGCTTTGATACCACCAAGAACCACACATCTACAGAAAAGGAAAGGCCACAAGACCCATTTGACTAAAATTTCAGCAACAAACAAACAAACAACAACAAAGCCGCTAGAGATGAGAGAAAGTAGGAACCTTTGAGCGAGACCAGTGCGCTGAAGCATCTCCCAGATAGCTTTGATGCGATTAGGACACTCGGGATGGTCCTCACCGTCAGGTGTGTCGTGTTTGCACATCCTCTCGTCGTATAAAAGACCAACCTTTCGCTTTCTTGATTCGCCGGCCATGGTCGTATCAGGGAGA
Source organism: Brassica rapa (assembly GCF_000309985.2). Taxonomy (NCBI): domain Eukaryota; kingdom Viridiplantae; phylum Streptophyta; class Magnoliopsida; order Brassicales; family Brassicaceae; genus Brassica; species Brassica rapa. Next base: position 29,745,212 of record NC_024796.2, read on the forward strand.
TGTGTGCACAGTACTCTTTATCTTACTAAAGACAAGACCGGAGAGAGAGAAGAAGAAGCTGAAGGGTCTGTCTAATCATATGTCTGAAGCTTCTTTTAAGTCTTAAAACTTATTTTTCAATTTGTTTTTCTTTTTTGTTTGGAGGGAAAGTGAGAAACCTAGCTTGTTAACCAATAACAGTCTGACACGTCACCTTTTACCAAAACCAATTAGCCGGTTGAACCGGATCAATTGAACCCTAAGAAATTAATTTTTAAAAAATTGGTGATATCAAACTGCAAAGTCAATGATGTTCTTTAAGATCTCTGGTTAAAGTTTGGTTACAAACATTTTAATATTGTCTTCACAAAAGAAGAGTCTGTGGTTCCAACAAACACTCAAAAAGATCTGTCAAAATTTCTCTTAAATGGTCAAATTGCTAAACCGAGATATGTACTTCTCTATCTAAGCTAGCTGCTTCACCGTGACTATACTTCAAACCTGAAGATGTTTATCTAACTCCAATACGGTCTTTCTCCAGAAGATCAACAAGGCCTTGAGGAGGTTGGTGTCCATATCATCCTAAAACCAGGAGGTAGACTTGAGGAAGTGCTTTGTGATACTGCAATTGGCTGGAGAGTTAGCCCTAGAGTCTTCTGGTCTTCAGGGTCTATGTCCATGTCAACAACATTGCCATCATCAAGGTGATGAGAAGTTCCTGGAACATGTGCTTGTGAGTTTTTGTTATGGAGGAAGAAACCCCAAAGATAGTTTTCTGTTTTGGTCTGCTTCTTGATGAAAACTGCAACACACAAAACATATGTTTATTATTCTTGAGGCCACTGAAAAATTATGTACAAAAACAAGAATAGGCATACATACACTGGGAGGTCTTGTCCAGTAGTGTTGAGGAGAATATCAACAACTCTGTGCCGTTTACACTAGCTTTGATCATAGCCTTGCGAGTCGCCATGGTCTCAAATAGATGAGCACGTTCCCGTTTAGACCTAAGTAAGAATGAGTTGTATAAAACAAGAAGAAGAAGAAGCTTGTCCATTGTAGAAAATGTTTTTTTTAGTAGTACCTTACTGTTTCCTTCTCATCTAAGAAAAAGTATAATTCCACATCTGATAGCTTTGGGATTCTACCAAACAACACATTATTCAGAATACGGCCTATAGGAACCAGTTCCACCTCAAGAAATATAGGCATCGCCATTGAGAGTCTCAGTGCTTTCCTGCTGATGTTGGATGGTGGATTAGCCCAAAACTGGCAGTCGAACTCCGGAAAAAGCGTGGTGGAATCCACCATGCGTCCCCTGGTTGAAAGAAACAAGTTGATCAATATAACAGCAAAGCTAGTGACTTGTGAAGGTATAATAGATCCTATTAAGATCTTGTTCAAGCTTCTACACCTATATATCTTCACTTTCAACAATGTAGCATATGGTTAATGGTAAGGCTTGCACTGACAATTCTAACAAAACACATGTGTAGTTCAAAAGACAGTTTGTAACTCACTTCCAAGTAGGGAGCAAAGCTGGTCGATATAGAAGCAACTCTGAGATCCTTTCTTTAGATGTTGATCGACATGTCTCCTTGGAACCATGATCTTTATCTTTATCACCAGCTTCCACAACTGTCTCTAGAAAAAAAAAACAAGAAAACCCACAATTTTTTTTAAGTCATCCAGTGAAAACAAGTTTGGCTTTCAAAAAGAGAAGAAGCACAAAAGTATCACCTTGTATTGTATGTATTGTTGCATCAGTAGTATCTTGTTGTCGAACTCTTGAAGGAATCTGAAAAGCACGTAGACTAGGAGGAAGCTCAACCGTCCTAGGTTGTGAGGGACTTGTTGGATTGGTTCTCTGTCTCACTGTTGTTGGATTCATACTCGAAGCAGCTCGAAGACCGCAAACAATTTCTTTTCTCAAACCTGGTGCAGGACGGGCAGGGACAGGTCTTGGTGGTTCATAAGTGGGACGAGGTGGGACAGGTCTTGGTGGTTTAAAAATTGGACGAGCCGGGACATGTCTCGGTGCTTCAAAAGTAGCAAGAGCAGGCTTAGGTCTTTGTGATTCAAAAATTGCAGGAAAAGGCTTAGGTGGTCTTGATGATTCAAAAGATGGACGAACAGGCTCACGTCTTTGTGATTCAAAAGCTGCACGAGTAGGCTTAGGTCTTTGTGATTCAAAAGCTCGACGAGCAGGCTTATAAGGTCTTGATGACACAGAAGCTGGAGGAAGAGGCACTTTACTGACACCAGAATGTAGTTTTATAACTTCCTCTGGAGCGATACACTTCACCTTTGAAGGTCTAGGTATAGGATTCCCTCTAGCAACCGGGTTTGAAGATTCAACCCTCAGTTTACTCCTTCCAGGGACCACTTTGATCGAATCTGAAGGTAGTTTGCCTTGACCAGGACTCATTGCTTACAAAACCAGCAACCTGCCACAAAAAAAAAACAAAAACTAGTCAAAACCAAAAGAATCTAGAGAGTTATAATAATAGTATTGAAACTCAACTCTCAAGGGAGCTAAAACATCATCTACTTCAGAAACCTTCTATAAGCCAACACTATCTATGAAACCCATGTCACAAAATCTAAACTTTCTACCAAAACAAAGAAACCAAAACCCTAGAATCTAATTCAATAAGAGAGAGTTATAATCGTCCTGCTACTACGGAACTCAGCTCTAAAGGGGTTTAAAACGGCAGAGACAAAAGTTAGGCCAACACTATTAATGAACCCATGTCACAAAATCTAACCTTTCCACCAAAAACTATGCACAGGGCGAATCAGAGAAGACAAGAAACCATCAAAAGCACCAAAAAACAAGTTAAAACCAAACCCAAACACAAGAACAACCAAAGTTAAACTAGCAACCTGCCACAAAGAGAAAAACGAAACCCCAACCAAAACACTAGTTAAAACCAAGAATCTAGAGAGTTATAATCGTATTGAAACTCAACTCTCGAGGGAGCTAAAGCATCATCTGATTCAGAAACCTTCTATAAACCAACACTATCTATGAAACCCATGTCACAAAATCTAAACTTTCTACCAAACCAGAGAAGACAAGAAACCAAAACCCTAGAATCTAATTCAATAAGAGAGAGCAGCTACGTACCAAACTCAGCTCTAAAGAGGGTTAAAACGGCAGTGACAAAAGTTAGGCCAAGACTATTTTATTGAACCCATGTTCACAAAATCTAACCTTTCCACCAAAACGTTATAGAATCTATCCACAGAACGAATCAGAGAAGACACAAAAACCCTAGTTTTGAAAGGCTTGGGTTTTGGTTCTTTCTTCCACATAACGAACAAGGCAATGTAATAACAACAAAGAGGGTCTCACCAAGTCGACGCCTTTCTTCCTTATTCTCAACCTGATTTGGATTCAGAAGAAACCTACAAAACCCTAAACGAAACCCACATTGTCAGTTTACGAGTGACGAGAAGTGCAGATACAGAGGAGTAACAGAATCAGCCAATTTCTCTTTGTTTCAGAAAAAAAAAACATCTTTAACTTGTGGTTGCTTGCGTTGTACGGAACATGAAGAGAAAGAAGAAAGAGATTAAACAAAACTAAACAAAGCTCAGAGGAAACCCACTACGAAAAGCAGAGTAAAACGATGGCAAAGATTGAGACTTTACATACGAAACGGTTCAGATTCGTTACCGTGAAACTCAGAAGCGAAGGGAGAGAGTGTTTAACGTTGAAATGAGAAAAGAGAGATTGTAGAGAGAGAGAGAAAGTGGACTGGTGTGGTGTGGTGTGGTGTGGTGTGGGGAGGTAATGTTAGTGAGAGAGAGGGGGAAAGTGGGAAACAAAGAAGACGACAATATTATTATTAAAGAAAGAATAAATTTCATTAATAGTCCTTAGCTTTCATTTAAATACACAACTACCCCTCGTATTGTATCAAGTATTACTAAAAGTTCATCTTTTACTCGTCGCCAAGTTGTTCAGTAGTTTTTACTTTCGGGCAATTTTGTTACTTTTTGTCTTTAACTGAAGAAAAATGCCCATAAACTTTTGATAATTGCAAATCTATACATGAGGTGATATTTAAGGAATTGTCTCTTATGAAGAATGAGAATCAACTTTTTTTTTTCTATGTCAATAAATTTTGACTATTCCTACAATTTTAACTGTCTTTCTATGTTTTCGGGTTATGCTATTATTATCGATCGGAAAACACAGAAACAAAAAAAAATTATGGAAACAAATTCTTACATGAACGCATCGAATAAGCTTTTTCTGAGTTATATAAGAGAAAACTATTAAATAGTGTATTACTCTTTTAGTTCAACATATTTTATGGTTTATACTTAATTTACAAATTTTTATATTTTGTCCCATTTATTTTTAAATTTTGACCATTCATCGCAGTTTAATTGTCTTTCTATGTTTTGGGTTCAACTATTATTATCAGTCAGAAAATACATAATTCAAACCAAAATTATGGAAATAAATTTTTATATGAGCGCGTCAACTTAATTTTTTCGAAGTTATATAAGACAAAACTATTAAATATGGTATTACTATTTTAGATCAACATATTTTATGGATTATACTTAATTCACAAATTATCCTATTTATCTCATTTGTTTTTAAATTTTGACGTACGATTTAATTTTCTTTCTATGTTTTCTGGTTCGATTATTATTATCAGTCAAAAATACATAATTCAAACCAAAACTACGTAAGTAAATTTTTACATGAGCCCATCAATTAAACTTTCTTCGGAGTTATATATATGAGAAAAATATTATATATGGTATTACTCTTTTAGTTCAACATATTTTATGATTTATATTTAATTCACAAATTATCATATTTTATCTCATTTGTTTGTAAATTTTGACCATTTAGTACAGTTTAATTGTCTTTCTATATTTTTGGGTTTGACTATAAATATGAGTCGGAAAATATATAATTCAAACTAAATTACTGAAATAAAATTTTACATGAGTGCGCCAATTAATTTTTCGTAGTTATATAAGAGAAAACTATCAAATATGGTATTACTATTTTAGTTCAACATATTCTATGGCTTGTAAATTTTGACCATTCAGTACAATTTAATTGTCTTTATATGTTTTTGAGCTCAACTATTATTATCAGTCGGAAAATACATTATTCAAACCAAATTACTGAAATAAATTTTTACATGAGCGCGTCAATTAATTTTTCGTAGTTATATAAAAGAAAACTATCAAATATGGTATTACTATTTTAGTTCAACGTATTATATGGCTTGTAAATTTTGACCATTCAGTACAATTTAATTGTCATTCTATGTTTTTGGGCTCGACTATTATTATCGGTCGGAAAATATAATATTCAAACCAAATTACTGAAATAAATTTTTACATGAACGCGTCAATTAATTTTTTCAGAGTTATATAAGAGAAAGCTATCAAATATGGTATTACTATCTTGGTTCAGCATATTCTATGGCTTGTAAATTTTGACCATCCAGTATAATTTAATTGTCTTTCTATGTTTTTCGGTTCGACTATTATTATCAGTCGGAAAATACATTATTTAAACCAAATTACTGAAATAAATTTTTACATGAACGCCTCAATTAAGCTTTTTGGAGTTATATAATGAGAAAACTATCAAATATGGTATTACTTTTTTAGTTCAACATATTCTATGGCTTGTAGATTTTGACCATTCAGTACAATTTAATTGTCTTTATATGTTTTTGGGTTCGACTATTATTATCAGTCGGAAAATACATTATTCAAACCAAATTACTGAAATAAATATTTACACGAGCGCGTCAATTAAGTTTTTCGGAGTTATATAAGAGAAAACTATCAAATATGGTATTACTATTTTAGTTCAACATATTCTATGGCTTGTAAATTTTGACCATTCAGTACAATTTAATTGTCTTTATATGTTTTTGGGTTCGACTATTATTATCAGTCAGAAAATACATTATTCAAACCAAATTACTGAAATAAATTTTTACATAAGCGCGTCAATTAATTTTTCGTAGTTATATAAGAGAAAACTATCAAATATGGTATTACTATTTTAGTTCAACATATTCTATGGCTTGTAAATTTTGACCATTCAGTACAATTTAATTGTCTTTCTATGTTTCTGGCTCGACTATTATATAAGAGAAAACTATTAAATATGGTAGTACTATATTAATTCAACATATTTTATGGCTTATCCTTGATTCGCGAATTATCCTATTTTATCTCATTTGTTTGTAATTGTGGCATTTTAACTTTTACTCAAAATGGATGAAAAAACAAAAATATCAATATTGTAATTTACATATGAACATTTATGTAACGTGTATAAATATTCTATTAGATAAATACTTCATCCATTGACGTTTTAAAGTATTTTTTTAAATAAGATGACATTTTTAGTTTTTAGTAAAATTAATAAACTTTTAGTGCTAATGGCTCTTTAAATTATTTAGTTTATTTTTTTGTAATTGAAATGGGATTACTTAAATAGTTAATGATGTTTTTGTTTAGAAAAAAATATTTTTTTTAAAAAATATTTTTTTTTCAATCGATGTGCACAACTCTAAAACTCAAATGTAGTTTTTAGTTTTGTTAGTTAAGCCAAATAAATAAAAAGCTGAAGGAGTATCAAAATTGCAAATGGAGTTCATTTAAGAGTGGGTTCACCGACTGGTCCCCTCAATCCTTGACAAAGGCAGACGTAGGTTACTATATTTGGTAACATCTATTGATGAGTGAAATCTGTAGTCGCGAAAGCCTGCCTCTATCATCTTTCTTTGTAACAAAACAACTTTAAAATCAATAGTCTTTCTCATCAGTCATTTTGCTTCACGGAGTATAGGACACACAGAGAGGTAAGTTAAGAAGACTAGAATATAATAATATATACGTTGAGTAGAGTGTAGCTCAAAATCATAATCAAAGAAAATGGAATCTCACTTTTTGGTAGTAACTTGTGATCCAAGGAACAAAACATAGTCAAATGGATGAAATATACTTACACACAAGACGTCAAGACCTATGTACTGATCGTTTATTATTATATACCTATCAACTGAACCGTTTCTTGATTTACACTTAGGTGAGGCACTCCTGTGAAAGATTTGATCAAGAGAAGGGAGATCAGAGAGTGATCTGTATGCCCATCAACTGAAACGTCTTGCGTTTTTTTGGTTGATGCTGCTCGTTGTCTTGAGATGAGTCATTGAGTACCGAGGAAGTTTCTTTAGCTGCATAAACAAAATTGGAACCTCAATAACACTCCTTTAAGCACTTTGATTAACATGCAAATCAAAGGCCAGTAGTTAGCAATAGTGGTAAGCCACTATACAAAAAATGTGAGAGAAAAATAGAGATGAGCTTCACCACCTAGTGGACTTGTATGTGGCTGCAAAGGCTGATGAATCACTGATGTGGCTACAACTTCTTCCATATCAATAGTTCTTACTTTAGCAGTCTCATCATGATCATCTACTCTGGAGCTGAGAGAGTTGTTTGACTCTAAGGAAGGCTCAACACGAGTGGTTTCTAGTTCCATATGATGCTCAGCAACACCAGGTATGAGCAATACGCGAGATGATGAACGGCACGCTTCACATATCCAAATGTGAGGGACACATGGTACAAATACCTTTGCGCAATAACTGAAACACACAAAAACAGAACAGCCATGAAGCAATCAGAAAATCCTTGACTTGCAAGAGTAAAAGTAAGGATGATAAATCTAGACCAAGATCATTACTTACGTATGCTCGCGAGTATCTCTGCACTTGAAGCATACCATCATCAAACCAGCAATGCCCACACTTCCACATATCTCACACGTCTCCTATACATAGACCGCACAACTCTCATAATCAACAACCCTAACGAGTCGTGAAACAATACAAAGAAGAGGAAGAGAATCAAGATGACAACAGACAACAGTCACAAGATCACAAGCCTTGAACACACACACACACACGCATATATACTCGAATCACTTTAAACGTAAACCAAACAGATCCAAGAATCACCAAACCAACATTAACAACTGCAAGCAAGGACAAGATTGTAGTTTATCATAAGAAACTTGTGACGTACTCTCGATTCTTGCATCCCTTTCTTTGAGGAAAGAAGCCAACTCTCAGGTTGATCTTCGTTTACGTTTCTCCTTTTCATTTGTTGTTCTTGATCCAAAGGTCTTCACTGGCGTCGCCTGAAACGTTGTGCCGATAGTGGCAGATGTGGTTTCTATAGAGAAACAGAAGACAGAAACAGAGCCCTAAAACTTAAAATCTTGACTTCATCGTATAACAACGATGTTAAATAAATTTTAAAAAAATAATTCTTCTGAATCTTTAAATTCGTTACCTCCTGAATCGTCAATTGCGTATTTTTAAACTTGTTTTAATTATTAACTTATCTAAATTACGTTTATTCAGAACTAGGTCCTTGTCCGCGCTACGCGCGGATAGTATTTTAATTTTTTTTTAATATTTTTATACTATTATGTCAATTGTTTAGTTTTATAAAATGTTATGTTTTTACTGTAAATTTGGAATTAAAAATCTAATTTTTCCTTACTGTAAAGTAAGTTAATTTTTTTGAATCTTACCACAACACATTATACATGAAGAGAATATAGTTGGTCTTTATATTCTTATTTGCTGTAATATTGAAAATTTTGATGATTTGTTTAAATGGTTTTTTTTAATTATATATTTTAAGATTGATTTTTCGTGACTACATTCTATAATTATCTTAAAAAAATTGTTTGTCCCATATAGACATCCACATAAATATGAACTTCTTATAAATTTGTTCATTGGAATATTTAGTTTCACTTTCAACTTTATTCTCTTTTTTGGCACCCTCATGCTAACTTGTGGGGCTAGCCAACTTGGTGCAAAAGGGTTTAAAAAAGCTGATCGAGATGCGCGTGATCGGACACCTTTTGCTAGGCTATTCGTACAGAATTTTAAAGATCTAAGAATATAAGCAATAGAAAGTTCAGAAAATTATTTAGATACAGCATGTATTTCGTCTAGCTCCGAGTTCAAAGCAGGCCAGTCTTCCTCCTTTTGAATGAGTATAACCAGTTGTTCACAGTTGATTGAAAGACCATCTCTTTGTGTCCAAACTTCAGTATCACTTGCATTGCGCATAGCAAACCTTCAGCTTCCGCTTGCAGTGGTGATTTGGTGCGTGTATATTGGCCCTTGCTCCAAACAGCATTGGAAACTCACCATCCATTAACACAAAGCCAAGTTCATATATATCTCTTTCATTTTATCCAGGATGTCTAGCAAGAGCGTTTCTTTGCGGAGGAACAGTTGTGTCCGTTACTTCAACTCCCATATCAATCTCCATAATCTCGTCTATACGTTGAGATATCCTCCAACAATCTGCTTCAATTTTATTCGCTAATGGAAAATACATAATTCATACGACACTATTAATTATTGTTTTTTTTTGTAACACCGATACGACAAACTTATGTTTGATTTAACAAAACTCTTATTTTAATTTTGTATTAAAGAATCAATCATATTTCATATTATCCATAATTTTAGTAAATTTGCTTATTTGTCATGTTTTTATTAGGTTTTAGCTAAGTCATTGATTTATTATTTATTTTTAGCTAAGTCACTAATTTATTAATTAAACAAATACCCTTAATTAATATTATATATATATTAAAAAATAAATTTTATTTTAGTAATATTAAATTTCTATTTTATATTAAAATTTAGTTAGTTTTTCTTATTTTTCATATTTTATTAGGTTTTAGACTTTTAGATAGGTTATTGATTTATTATTAATTTCTAAGTGATTCGCTAATGTGTTAATTAAAACAATACCCTTAATGAATTTTATATATAATTAAAAAAGAATTTTATTTTAATCATATAAAATTTATATGTTATATTAATATTAAATAATTGATTCTAAAATAATATAATAAAATTATCAAAAATTGAAAAATAAGATATTTTTTATATATATTTTGTTGCTATCTGAAAACAATATTTTTATTATAAAAGTTAAGAAGATACAAAAAATTATAGTTAAATATTATTCAAGAAAAAAACATTTATATAAAGATATTTTCTAAACTATTTCTAAGATATGAGTGTTTTAAAAAAATTAACACAGGATGTTTAGAACACGGGATTATGCTTATGAGAGAGTGGCTCGGGAATAGGCTTCGAAATGGGTCGAATGGGCTCCGAAAATAGCTTATTTTTTTTAACTCAAACTCAAGTCCGGATGACATGGCATCTTGATTGGTTCACAATATTTTGCCCATGTGGCAAGGCTTAGAAAGTAGGGATTTAGTCCCTTTTATATAGTAGGATTATATAAAGTTAAAATAAATTATTTAAATGGTCACATTTTCAGAACCAGTGTTAAGCGTCTGGTAGATATTGTCATCACACATTGACTCATTAAGTTGCATCTTATAAGTTGCCTTTACGCATAATTTTTTTTTGTGTAACAAAGTAGCAAGTAAAAAAAAAATGTAGCAAGTAAAAGACATTTTTAAGAGTATCTCACTTCTCTAGTAAGATTGCTTGAGAGCCAAGAAACAAACTTTTATTTATTTATTTTTTAAAAGAAACCATAAAATTCAGATATTTTTTTGTAACAAAGTAGCAAGTAAAATATATTTTTAAGAGTGTCTCACTTCTCTAGTTAGATTACTTGCGACCCAAGAAACAACTTTTATTCAAAAAAAAAAAAGAAACCATAAAATCCAGAAGTCTCTGACAACAACCACTCAGCTCAACTACACATCTCTCTCTGACAAAAGCATTTACTTTGCAGATTCTGAATCAGAGGGCGTGTTTGAGTCTGGCTGTTGATTACTCTCTGAGTCTTTTTCTTTTTGGTTTAATCGCTGAGTCTTCATTACCAGAGTGCTCGCTTCCAGTGTTCTTCCAGTGTTATACGCACGATTAAGACGAATTGAGTTACCAGTGTCATTAGGACCTTTAGCAAAGCCACGCTTAATGAAGAGTACACGAATTGAGGTACGGCACGCTTCACATATCCACTTGTCAGGTACAGTTTTAAAATGCTCCTTTCCGCAATAACTGAAACATTACAACAAATAAAATCAAGACTTTTGTTAATGATTCAAGTTAGAGGAGGAGGAGGAATCATGAATCCTAATACGTATATATGCATTCCTGCGACTTTGCAGTTGAAGCAAGTCAGCATCCAATCTTCATTTGCATTACTTCCGCACCTGTCACAGGGCTCCTTCTCCTACAAACAATAACAAGGCTAATCAATAAACTCATTTTCTTTATATCAATGTGTACCAATAACGCTTCTTTACCTCATAGTTGGTAACGCTTTCCTCTCTAGAAGAAGAAGAAGACGAACCGCTTCTTTTGTACTCCTTTACTTTTCTTTTGTACACCATCAGTATCGATCAAAGAAAGAATAGGTTTCGGTTTAAGAAGAAGATGATCGTTTTCTTAGGATGCAAGAAACAGCTTTTGTTTTCTTGTCTCTCTCTGAAGAGCCTTTGATGTATTTATATAGGGAAGAGAAGTTCAAATATACGTTGGCCAAATCTAATCAATAGTTTTGACTATATTCATATTAATTTAATTGTACTTCTAGTCAATAATTTTGACTATTCACACTTTTTTTTTTGATTCGGATTAAACAATTATTATCAATCGGAAAATACAAGTTCAAACAGAAATCACAGAAACAAATTTAAGAGCATCGATTAAAATTTCTTCTAACTTTAATTGTACTTCTAGTCAATAATTTTGACTATTCACACATTTTTCCCGATTCGGGTTAAACAATTATTATCAATCGGAAAACACAGTCAAACATAAATTACATAAACACATTTAAACGCATCGATTAAAATTTCTTCTTATACAACTTTAATTGTACTTCTAGTCAATAATTTTGATTATTCACACATTTTTGGGATTCAAATTAAACCATTATTATCAATCGTGAACACACAAAGTCAAACATAAATTATATAAACAAATTTAATCGCATTGATTAAACTTTCTTTTTATAAAAAAGCTGTATAAGAGAAATGTATTAAATATGATACTATTCTCTTAGTTCAACATATTTTATGGCTTATACTTAATTCACATAGTATCTCATCTTGTATTTATTTGTTTTTTTTTGGCAATTAACTTCTAATCCTGAATAAGGTGAAAATTTTCAAATCTAGTAATATAATAATTTACATCATGTAATTTGTATATAAAATTTTGGTTACATAAATATGTAAGAATTTCAGTATAAATGATGAATAGTTTCTCAATTATATTTCATATGTCATATCTCTTTTATGATGTAATATGTTGCAAATCACTATCAATAAAATAAAATGTTAAAAATATGTAAAATCTAAAATGAAGTTCTTTTAATATTGAGTGTACCAATATATATGTTACTATATTTGGTATTAGTTGTTCTATTTCGATTTAATTTTTCAAGTCACCACAAGTTTAGATTAGTAGTCTTTCTCATCAGAATCATTGCTTCACAGAGTGTAGTAGCAAGGAGACATAGGCAATTAAAGAAGACGAGATATACATTGAGTGTGGCTCAAAAAGATGATCAAAAAAGTTAAATCTCACTTTTTGAGAATAACTTTTGATCCACGGAAAAGAAAAATTTGTATTAACCCTACAATCAAATGGTATATACACGACACCTTTGTTCTAGTCGTTTCTTCTGTATTTCTTTAAAAATCAAATTTTGAAGATTTAACAAGACCATATCAGTTAGTTCTTGAAAGATTAATTTTGGAAACAATTGACAAGGCGGAATTGTGTATTTTAGTGTTATTTAGTTATAAATTTATCTAACTTTTTTCAGAGTTATCCATTAGTTAATATAAATTAGGGAAAATTCCTTAAAAATACACAGACTAATTTTCATTTGCTGATAAAATATACGAACTATTTTGGATCCCCGTTTAATACACGAACTAATTTTCATTGCCTATTAAATACACAAACTTTTGAAATTCGCAGATTTTACACATCGTTTTAGACGGCTAACTATATTTAACGAAAGTATTGACGACGTTAGCTAGTGTTTAATTAAACACGTGTTTAAATTATAAAAAGAAAATTCCTTTAAAATATGAACTAATTATTATTTGCTAATAAAATACACGAACAATTTTGGATCTTCGTTTAATACACAAACTAATTTTTATTTTCCATTAAATATACAAACCTTTGAAATTTGTATTTTTTACACATCGATTTAGATGGTGTCGACTATGTTTAACAGAAAATGACGTTAGTTTTAATTAAACATGTCATTAAATTGTGAAAAGCACACTCACCCACAGCCAAAACCTCTCAAATTTGTTGAGCCCTAATTCAAGTTAGTTTCAATTCGAGTTTGACAGCCTAATATGTTCCAACCTCTTTTATTCTCCAAACTATGTTTCTTTTGTTATTCTTCGCTTTGATTTCCCTTTATATCTCTTCGAACTGGAGTCGATTCCCCTTTAAACACTAACACGAAAATTTCATATTTTCAGAATCAGTATTAATCGTCTGGGAGATATATTGTCAATAGTCATTAAATCTTGAAATTGTATCTCTAAACTGTCTTGAAATCATGTACCGTTTTTTTGGGTAACAAAGTAGCAAGCAAAGGAGAATGTATAAGAGTACCGAAGCAAATGACCATCAAAGAAGTTTAATCTCACACTTCTCTAGTAAGATCACTTGCGACCCAAACAACAAGCATATTTAAAAACAAAAAGAAACACTAAATCAAGACCTCTCTCACAACCTGCTAAGCTCAGATAGACAACTAATCTCACTTATCAAGTAAGACCACTTGCGAACCAATAAACAAACTTACAAAAAAAGAGACCCCTAAATCCAATTGTCTCTGACAACCACTCAGCTCAGCTACTTTGCAGATTCCGAATCAGATTGTTGATTACTCGCTGAGGCTTCGTCATGGTTAATGAAGATTACGCCACGTGAGGCGCGGCACTCTTCACATAGCCACACGTCAGGTACAGCTTTAAAAAGCACCTTTGCGCAATAACTGAAACATTACAACAAATAAATCAAGATCCATGTTATTGGTTAAGTGGAGGAGGAGGATGAATCATGAATCCTAATACGTATACATATGTTCTCGTGTGACTCTGCATTTGAAGCAAGTCATAATAAAATCGTCATTTGCATTATTTCCACATATTTGACAAGGCTTCTTCTCCTACAAACAATAACAAGACTAATCAAGAAACGCATTTTCTAATTCATCAATGTGTACTAATAACTCGGTTTAGTAGCTTCTTTACCTTATAGTTGGTAACGCTTTCCTCTGTAGTAGAAGAAGAAGACGAACCACTTCTGTTGTACTCCATTAGTATCGATCAAAGAAAGAATAGGTTTCGGTTTAAGAGGAAAGAGGGAAGAAAATTATCGTTTTTTAGATAGCAAGAACCAGCTTTTGTTTTCTTATTGCTCTTTGAAGAGCCTTTGATGTATTTATATAGGGAAGCAAAGTTCAAATACTTCAGCACAATCTAGTCAATATTTTGATTATATTCACACAATTAATTATGACCTTTTCACAAATTTTTCCAATTCGGGTTAAACTATTATTATCAATGTCAAACTGAAATTACAGAAACAAATTTATGCGCATCGATTGAACTTTATTCTTATCCCCTATATATTATTTGAGAAGCATTGCAACATTTTTTGTAGCCACATGTCATCACTAGAATGATTCTTAGAATCATTAGAGAAATATGTTGGTCCATCTAAATATATAATAAGCTTTTTATTAAACCACAATAAATACATTATTAATGTGTTTCATTATTTCCTTAAATAAGATTACGGAATTGCCTAATGTGGCTAAAGTATATATGACAATTAATGATTTTGAATAATAAAGATTTGATAAAAATAAGTGTGTATTATAATTATATTTGTTTAATTTTAAACTATTAAAATAAATTAAACAATCATAGTAACCATATAATAAAAATTTAAAAAATTATTTATATATTATATTTTGAATTTTTAAAAACGAGTATAAATTACTAAAACTGTTAAAAGTTTCACATTCAAATTTTGTGATCTATGATTTAAAACTTTTGTTATGACATGATACAAATAATTAAACTATATGCCATATAAAAATACATAAATATCTTAATTTTGAAATTTACTTTGAACATTTTTTTGATAAAAAAATTGAAAAAATATTGACAACTAATTTTTTTGAAATAATATAAATTACTTAAACCACTAATCCCACAGTAAAAAATTTGTTATCAAGACTTTTTGCTATAACAGATACAAACGATAAAAAAAAAATATGAGCAAAAAGCATCATCTAATAAATATTAATATTAAAATATATCTTATATATGTTACTATCATTTAAATTTAATTATATATCATATCAAATAGAAAAAAAATATTTTTTTTTATTTATAAAATTTATTTATATGTTCGCACCAATTTAATTATATAAGTAGTAGATAATAACTTTTTAATTATTCAATATATATTTATTATTTCATAATATGTTATAAACATATAATAATAAAATAATTTATATATATAATGTTCATTCCGCGCAAGGCGCGGGTCTTAACCTAGTACAAGAAGTTGTATAAGAGAAATGTATTAAATATGATAATATTCTCTTAGTTCAACATATGTTATGGCCTATAATTAATTCACAATTATCCCATTTTGTCTCCTACTTGTTTGTATTCTTGCATTTTCACTTTTAATCCTCAAAAAAGGTGAATATTTTCAAATCTAGCAATATTGTAAATTACATTATGTAATTTGTATAGAAAATTTTGGTTACATAAATATGTAAAATTTCCGTATCAAAAGACGATTAGTTTTAAATTTTTTTTTTCAAGTTTCAAAAAACAATTAGTTTCTCAATTATATTTTCATATTTCGTATCTCTTCTATGATGTAATATGTTTAAAATTACTATCAATAAAATAAAATGCTAAGAATATATAAAATTAAAAATGGAATTCTTTTATTATTGGGTCCACCAATATATATGTTTATATATCTGATACTGGTTCTTTGTTACGATTTTATTTTCCAAATCACCTCAAATTTGGATAATATATAATATAATATCTTTTTGAAGTAAATAAAAGAAGTCTATATATTTTTAACATGGACATAGATACTAAAATGTTGTAACCAAAAACAGTAGAATTGAGTTCTTATCTTTAATTTTAATTTCACCTTGTCAACTAGTCGTTATTTCAAGTCTTCACATCTGATTTCTTAAGTTGTTATCCCATATTTTATTCTTATATTTTGCTCAAAAAGGCCCATATTTTGCTTATGTTTTTATGTAAAAGTATGCAAAAGTATTGAAATAATTTAGATTCTCTTTTAGACTTTTTGTAATATTTAACTTATTGGAAACATTTCTTATTTTCATTTTAAATAGCTATAAATTTTAATAATCAATATTTAATAAATAATCAATATCTCATTTTCCCCTATTTGTTTGTAATTTTGGCATTTTAACTTCTAGCAATATTGTAATTTACATTATGTAATTTTTATATAAATTTTTTGTTCCAAGAAAAAAAAAGACAGAATATAAGTTGTGTGGCTCAAAATGATGATCCAAGAAATGCAAACTCACTTTTTGAGAGTAATTTGTTATCCAAGGAAAAAAGAATTGCATCACTATATAATGGATATACACAAGACCACTGTTCTAATCGTTTCTTCTGTATTTCTTCAAAATTTTTTTTTGAAGATTTAACAAGACCATATCAGTTAGTTCTTGAAATATCAGTATTGAAGATTTAACAAGAATTCAATATTGGACACAATTGACAAGACGGAATTGCGTATATTAATCTTGTCTAGTTATAAATTTATCAAAAACTGTCAGAGTGATCCATTAATATAAATTATCGAAAATTCCACATTTTCATAATCAGTGTTAAATTAATATAAGTTATCTAAAATTTCACATTTTTCAGAATCAGTCTTAAGCGTTTGGGAGATATTGTCATTAGGCATTTACTCATGAAATTGTATCTATAAAACTGTCGTTGAAGCATATACTATTTTTGTAACAAAGTTGCTGGTAAAGGAGAATGTACAAGAGTACTGAAGAAAATGACCACCAAAGAAGTCTAATCTCACCTTATCTACTAAATTCTAACTTGCGACACAAGAAACTCACGTTTTAAGAGATAAACCCTGAATCTATATGCCTAGCTTCGCACATCTCTCTGATAACAGAAGAAGAAACGGAGAATGTTCAAGAATACTGACGCAAATGAAATAACCATCAAAGAAGTCTAATGTAAAATCACTTGCGACCCAAGAAACAATCCTTTTTAAAAAAAGAAACCCTAAAATCCAGATGTCTCTAACAACCACTAAGCTCTGAGAAAATCATTTACTTTGAAGATTCCGAATCAGAGGGAGCGTTGGAGTCTGCTTGTTTCTTCTCAGGAGATGTGTTGATGGACGCTGCAGAAGAAGCTGTGACAAATCAAAAGACACATCAGTTTCTTGATTTCATACTCAGAGAAACTAAACCATATACACTTAATAAGCTAATGAGATTGGTCTCGTTACCTTCAGGACTTGTAGTATGTGCCTCTGATTCTGAAGGTTGATTAGTCGCTGAGGTTTCATTACCACTGTTCTGAGCATCCACACGACTACTGCTTGATGAAACAGAATCATTAGGAAGTACTGTCTCATTAGAATCTTCAGGCTTAACTTCGACTACGCCAGGTAAGGTACGGCACACTTCACATAGCCACCACATGTGCGGCTTATAACACTTCCTTACATCATCGTCATCCTCGTTACTTCCGCATATCTTACAAGGCTTCGTATTCTTCTTCTACATGTTAGCAAAAATAAGAACTAGACTAATCAAGAAACGGTCTCAAGAATCGCATTGATCGAAACGTATGCAAGTAGTACGAAGATGCTTAGCTTCTTTACCTTATAGTTGGTAACGCTTTTCTCGGTAGAAGAAGAAGAAGGAGGTAGCGTTGTTTCTGATCCAGTCTCGGACCCACTTCCGTTGTCCTCCATTGGTATCGATCAAAGGGATCTTCAGTGGCGTCGACTGAAGAAAAGAGGTTTCGGTTTAAGAAGAAAGAGGGAAGAGAAGATGATCGTTTTCTTGGGACGCAAGAAACAGCTTTTGTGTTCGTCTCTCTCTATCTATCTGAAGAGCGAAAACGAACCTCTTGTCACTTCTCTCGGAACCTAAACTTGAACCCTTTGATGTGTTTATATAGGGAAGCGAAGTTCAAATACGTTGGCACAGTCTAGTGGTTGTATTGAAAAATACGTTTCATCAATCATCAACTGTGTTAAAATATCTGTTGAATAAAGTTTTTTTACTAAACATTAAAGTTAACAGCCTAGTCTAAAAGACCAAAGACATATAATAAAAAACTACAAATACATGTAACAGTTTTAAATAATTGATTATTTACAATATTTTAAACAGTTATATAAAATTTTAAATATATAATTAAAATTAAAAGTGTATACCACTAATGATCTAAAATAAATATATATATATGCATATAAAACTGAAAATAACAGTGCAGCTGCGTGGATCAAAATCTAGTTAATTTATTTAAATTATAACATGCGATGTATACGTTTCTGCATTCCATTATTATATGATTTGATCATGTGGAAAGTATACAATGATTCACAAGGAACATAACTCTCCCAAAGAACTTAATATACCATGATGTTACTAAGCACGTTGCTATGTTCACTTCATCGTGAACAATTGAACATGATCATCAGTCAAAGAACAAAGTGAAAGTTATGAAGACATCAAGCTGTGAGAAAGCTCCTGAATGCCTCAAGGGAAGTTCAAGGTATCAAAGCGTCTGAGAAGAGGTTCATGGACCGAGGAAGGAGTTTAAGTGTCAATAAGACTCTAAGAGAGACAGAGGGTTCCAGCTCATCCGTCTGTCGGTAAGAAGCTCAAGGGCAACAAGGGGATTTCACAATCTTTTGCTTGTCCTCTTTGTCTGTCGTGTACCACATATGGGGGTATCAGAGACTTGAGAGTTCAGATTAGCTTGCCATGCGTTCTCTTGAAATAGAAACAGAAGATTCGTAGAAGTATGTTTGGTGATAACAAACCTTGCATCACTGGTCCCAATCTAGTAAAACAAAAGAAGAACCAGTAGATAAAATATCATTTATATATAAGTTTTTAAACTACGATTAAGTCTACCAGAAACCATCACGTGGCAAGAGCACAAGCAAGAGCTGAAATCTTCTTACAACAAGCACATAAAGACTCAGAACACACAGGACAGAGATTACCCCTAAGCTAGACCAATGTCCTTACGACAATAAGTGCACCAACAAAAACCAGGGAACATTAACATCCTTAGAGCATCAAGAAAGAGCAGAACCCACTCGAAGCGATCAAGACAAGGAAGGTGAACAGTTTGCTTGAGTTCTTGAGAGCAAAGGCACTGCTTTCTGTAGTGTAGTCCGGGTTAACTCCTGTCCCAGTTGCTCCTGTGCTGTTGTTTCCAAAAACTCCATTGGTTGAGGTTCCTGAGTAAGGACTGTTGCCACCAGGAAGTGTGGTGCTGGTTGAGTTGCCTTTTGGATTGGTTGTACCCGTAGTGCTGCCTCCAGAGCCGCTGGTGAAAAAGGCAACAAGTTACATTGAAGTGAATATCACACAAGAAACAACCACTTTGAGGCATTAATGAAGGAAGCTGGTTCAATGACTTTAAGGTAAATATGTATCCGTCTCTAATAACTGAGGGGTTCATAACAGTCAAGAACACTGATCATGCGTTCAAACTGTAATCCAATAAAGCATTTGAAAAGTTTCATTAAAGAACTAAAGAAATTGAGTACTTTTAGGCTCATGTAAAAAGAGTCATATAAAAAGAAGTTGTAATGGACCGTTCACATTAGAGTCAAAATGCTATTATTTATTTTATTCTGTTTAAGTAAATATTAATTATGATGATTCCTATTCTTAATAGATTTTGAATGATGCTATCCCTTTCACATCAAAAGAAAGAAAAAAAAAATCAAAAAGTTGCAAACTTGGGACCCAAATCAAGCTTTAATCCACCTTTTCTCTTTACCACTAATATAATAGAAAAAAAAGTTGCTTAAATTCTTGGTTTTGGTCCCATAAAATGTTTCTTTCAAATTCTAGATATAGCCATTTGAATCAGAAACATACCTTGCACTAGTAGGGAAGGTACATCCTGAATAACCTGTAAAAGAAAAGGATCAATAAACACATAATACGTTAATAAACTGATAATTATCCACAAAACTGTAACTAGGAACTAGTCTTTATCACACATTTGGCATATATTCACATTGTAACAAAAACATAAAGCCTTAAACTTTCTGTAACCATAAACCAATCAAATGTGCATTGTATAACAAGAAGATGAATGAAACCAAAGAGCAGTAAAAAAAAAATGATGATGGTGCTTGAGACTAACTTGGATCAGAGTTAGTTGGAGTGGCAGTGCCACTGAAATCACAAGTGCCTGAAGCTTGACGCTTCTTTTGGAAGAAGCTGTTGACCGCATAGTTGCAGTGAGACCTAACATTGTCAGGGTTAAAGCAAGGTGCTTTTGGGTGAGTGGGGTTACAGTCTGCTCCATTTCCACAAGCATAGTCTATGGTCTTCTGTAACACATCATCACTCAGACCTGTCTTGCACACACACCATGCGGCACCTACATAGACCCAAAAAAAAAGAGAGAGGTAACACTTAGTGACTGATTCAAAATGCCATGAGACTCCATATTCAAGTAGCTTCTGTTCCTGAGTGTTCTACCAGATAAGAACAAAAGAAAACAAATCTTGATTTTTACCTTTAAATTATTCACACCAAAAAAAAAAAGAACCCATTTTGAGACAGCCAGATGCTAAGAGAAATAAATGTGAAATACTTATAACAATAAATATAAAAATGGTAACTTTTAATCTAGTAGAAAACTCATGAACAGTAAAACCCTTGACTGTTACAAGAACCCTTTTTCAGACCAGAGCCAAAAGGGTTGAGACTAGGACAGTGAGATAAAGACAAGACTAATGCTAAGAATCTGAAGGAAGAGTGGAAAGATCTTACTAGAATGGCCAGCCATGGCTAGTAGGAGAAGTGAGAGAACCAGAGCAGCCATGGATGCGTTCAGAGAAAATGTCACAGTGTGAAGATAGAGATAGAGAGATCTCTAGAGCAAAGGAGAAGAGAAAGTGGAGAAAACACAAGAGAGAGAGTGTTGGCTACTTCTTGTGTAGAGAGTGATGTGGTGTGTTACCCTCTTTGTCTCTTCTCAAAACCCTTTTGAGTTTTTGAGTGCTTTTTTGCATCATTAAAGAACTTAGCTCGTGTAGAATTTTTTTTTTTGGTACGTATGTTTTGAGATTTAAATTAAAGAGACATTCTATTATTATTTACTGGTAAAAAAATAAATAAAAAAACAGTCCATGTTTATTATTTAATGAAAAAGCCAAATTTTGTGTGGTGTTCCACACAAATGTCAAAATAAAAAATGCTGTATTACAAAATTTAATGTAAAAATTCAAACTCAAAAACACTATTACACAGTCCATCTATATTTTAATATATTGACAATATTAGTTAACTATTTGCAATAAATGTTCAAAATTCAAACTCAAAAGCACTATTCTCACCAACCTAAATGGCTACCAATTAAAAAGGAATAATTTATTATTGGTCCATCACATGTTAATTGTAAAATATCTATACAAAAAAAAACTTTACCAATCCAAACGCCGTCGTTTAACTGAACCCGTATTTTTGCGGGTCGGTGTACGAGTCCTATGAAGTGACGCCGTCGTTTTAATGAAACCGTATTCTAGCGGGTCAATGAACGGGGTCCTATTGAAGTGACGCCATCGTTTTAATGAACCCGTATTTTAGCGGGTCGGTGTTACGGGTCCTAGTACAACTGTTCATTAAGTATTGAAGTGACGTCGTTTAAGCGAAAGCGATCGATCGCCTTCTTCCCCGGAGAGTTAAACCAGAAGGCGAATAAGAAGAAGAAGAAGAAGAAGCCTAAACGACGCAGACGACAGCGTTTAATCATGTTGGTCCAGCTTCCTCGCTTGACAAGCTCTCTAAGAGACCCCTTCGACATCGATCAAGCCTACCTTCGCCGCAAAACCATACTCCAAACTCTCAACAAGCCTCGCAGGTCAGCTTCTCCTCCCCGAGTTCCTGAGATTTCGCCTTGATTTGAAATTCACTCGTTTATTAGGGTTTCACTGGATTCTCTAGGATCATTGTGATGACGAGTATTTGAATTGTCTTATTGTAAATACTTTAATTGAATTGGATCGTGTTGTGTTTGCTAATTCAGCTCTGGGAGTCGCCTCGATGAATCTGACCTTGCTAGGAGGATAGTTCATCAATGGGAAGGAGGTGATTTTCTGATTTAATTTATATATATATACATATATATATATATATATATATATATATATTTAATTATCTTTATAAGAGCATGATTAACGAGGGTTCTTAGGTTTAAGAGCAGGTTCTTAGTTTTTTTAGATGGTTTCTTATATTCCGATAAGAACCCCATTGATTATGCTCTAAGTGGATTAGACTATGAGGTGGTGCTTTGTGTGTATGTTGATTTGAATTGGTGTAAACAGCTTCTCCAGAAGTGCGGCAAGCGTACAAGCAGTTTATTGGAGCTGTAGTGGAGTTGATAGATCGGGAAGTTCAATCAGAGGAGTTTCGTGAGGTTGCTTTTACAGCGTATCGTCTGTTTGGGAAGCCAGTGGAGGAGGAGGAGGACAGTGGTTTTAGTGATAAGAGCGTTGCTGAAAAGAAGTAAGTACTCCTGGAAGATTGATTTATGAAAAAGGCCAAAGCTTTGTACTTTTTCTTGGGTGTTTAACGTTGGTTTGTTTTTGTTTTTATTTAACAGGTTAGAGTTGCAAAATGTTGTTGGTCATGCTGTCTCGGATGCTAATGTAAAGAACGTGGCCTCCTTTGCTCTGGCACTCTACTCGATACAGCCTGCTCATCAGTCTGAGGTATATGCGGATGTGGTTGATGATGGTGCTGAATTTGGTGCGGACCTTGTTTTCAATCTACCAAGTCGTTTTCTGGTGGAAGAATCACTTGGCGAAAGAGGGTTTGAGAATGAAGAGAGCAATAGCGCTCATGCATCATTTTCTGAAGGTTGGAGTGATGTCAGTGACATGACAAAGAATCAGAATGCAGGAAAATTTGATTTAAGTTGGCTTAGAGACGCATGCGGACAGATGGTTAGAGAAAGCAATTCACAACTTTCCCGTGATGAGCTGGCAATGGCTATATGTAGGTTTCTGGATTCGGATAAGCCTGGTGAGGAGGTATGTGTGTTGTGGTGAAA
Organism: Brassica rapa; assembly: GCF_000309985.2. Classification (NCBI taxonomy): domain Eukaryota; kingdom Viridiplantae; phylum Streptophyta; class Magnoliopsida; order Brassicales; family Brassicaceae; genus Brassica; species Brassica rapa. The sequence goes on from NC_024796.2 coordinate 29,768,631, forward strand.
TATTTTGGAGTTACTATGCCTCATCCTGCAGCATATACTCAAAGTGGAAGTAAAAGGGGTTTTAACCTTTTTTTCTCTGCAGATAGCTGGAGATTTGTTGGATCTTGTTGGGGATGGCGCATTTGAGACTGTTCAAGACCTTATTATGGTAAGCCTGGCGTGTATATTTCTCTTTTATCTGAACTTGTGATTGGACATTTTTTGCCTTATTAGCTTTAGATTCTACTGTATAAAATGCATGTCTCGAGAGTTGCTGTTACGTTTGAGTGGTAATCTTTATCTTGTAGCTCTTAGTTAAAGCTACGTACTAGCTTAGTCTATGTTACTGCAAGCCGGCTTTAATGGTGTTTAACTGAATCACGTTCTAATATTATTACTGAATGTTCTCGCTTGATATAAAGTCATTTCGTGGATATGTGTGGGTTTGTGCGTAGGTATAGTAAAAGACTAAGAGGGTTGTTACTCCGATATATAGTGAAGTTATTCTCTGCTTTCTAGTTTCTAAGAAATCTGAATGGTGTCTGACTTGTTGATTCCCTTTTCAGCATCGGAAGGAGATTGTTGATGCTATCCATCATGGTCAGATGGTTCTCAAGTCTGACAAAACAGCTTCAAACACCCAAACCCGGATGCCTACATATGGCACACAGGTAGTGCCATTTGAGCGAGGCCTTCCATATAATGCTGTGCCAATTTTTTTTATAGCCACAGTAACCCGCAGCCACCTTTCAGGTTACTGTTCAAACAGAGTCCGCAAAGCAAATTGAGAAACTTCGGCGTAAGGAGGAAAAGAAAAACAAACGCAGTGCCGAGCTTGGTTTAGAGAGTGAAATATCGGAGGCCAATTTTTCTTATTTACTAGAGGCAAGTGAAAAGAATAGTGGGTTTGATGATCTGATCGGGTCTGGAGAAGCCAATTCTCTTGCATTTGCTCTTCCCCAAGGTACTGTAAGGAAGCACTTAAAAGGATATGAGGAAGTCTTTATCCCGCCTACCCCTACCGCACAATTGAAACCAGGCGAGAAACTGGTACGTCTCATCCATATCTAGAAGATAGATGACAGTTCTTGCATGTAGAAAGTTAAATCCAAGTGTTCTTCAAACATATTAATAAATTTTCTAGTTTAGATCCTATTGTAGCCTTTTCTGTGAGATTGCGTGCATTCTAACTTTAAATTCTTGCATGTTGCCAGATTGAGATAAAGGAGTTGGATGACGTCGCTCAAGCTGCTTTTCATGGGTACAAAACTTTGAACCGTATTCAGTCTCGAATATTTCAGACAGTTTACAACACCAATGAGAATATATTGGTGAGTCATATGTAAATTTTGTGTCCGCACCGAGCGACAATGCGAGTTACCTTCTCAAGCATAAGTATATTATGTCCTTGCAGGTGTGTGCTCCAACAGGAGCTGGAAAAACAAATATTGCTATGATCTCTGTTTTACATGAGGTAAGTACTTTTTTACTTGGTTTAATATTTTTGTTTCCCAACCTGATTTTATCACAGACATGTTGAAAACATTTTGAGATTTTATTTACGAAGAGCGTGAATAGATTTTTTTTTTAAATGTATGTATGTTGTGCTGTAAAAGAAGTTGATATATTGTAATCATGCTAAAATGTTTCATATTTTACTCATATATTATCTAATTGTCTCGCAGATTAAACAACACTTCAGGGATGGCTACTTGCACAAAAACGAGTTTAAGATTGTTTATGTAGCTCCTATGAAGGTAGAATCATGTTAATATAATCTTGTGGATAAGTTTTATCGTCAGAATTTTTATTTACTTTTTGTTCTTTATAGGCGTTAGCGGCAGAGGTCACATCAGCTTTTAGCCGTCGTCTTGGTCCATTAAATATGGTTGTGAAGGAGCTTACAGGGGATATGCAACTCACCAAGAGCGAACTTGAAGAAACTCAGGTTTTATATAAGCTTACAAGATATACTTAAGTTTCTTGCGGAGGCATGCATGAACTGATATATACCTGATTTATTGATTGTGAATTAGATGATAGTGACAACACCAGAAAAATGGGATGTCATTACTCGCAAAAGCAGCGACATGTCATTGTCAATGCTAGTAAAACTCTTGATCATCGATGAAGTGCACCTTCTGAATGATGATAGAGGTGCAGTGATAGAGGCATTAGTTGCTCGGACCCTCCGTCAGGTAACGTCTTGTTTTGATCATATTTTGTTCGTTGTTGAGTTAAATGCTAGAAATAATCTTTCCGTGAATATTGGTTTTGTTAAAGCAATTCTTGAAGTTATACTCTCCTCTATTTGGGCATCACTGTAAAATCTGGTTGACTTTTGTTCTGTACCAGGTAGAGTCGACGCAGACAATGATAAGAATTGTAGGCCTGTCAGCCACTTTACCTAGCTACCTACAGGTCTGTTCCAACAATATATATATATATCTGTCACGATGTTTTTATGCACTACACTGTGTTACTTCATATTTCCTCGTTAGTCTCGGGAAATTATAGTCGCTCAATTTTTATATTTTATTTTTGAACCTTTTTTGTTGGGTGGATTTCAGGTTGCTCAGTTTTTACGAGTGAACCCAGACATTGGCCTTTTCTATTTTGATTCGAGCTATCGCCCAGTTCCCTTAGCTCAGCAGTATATAGGCATCACCGAGCATAACTTTGCTGCTAAAAATGCATTGTTAAATGAGATATGCTACAAAAAGGTCTATACATCTTGAATAAAGCCTTGTCCATTTTTATGTTAATATGGACAGTCACTTATCTACATGGTAATGCTTTCATGTTAGGTTGCTGATTCAATTAGACAAGGTCATCAAGCAATGATTTTTGTTCATTCCCGAAAAGACACTTCAAAAACAGCTGAGAAATTGGTATATGATATTTTACATATTTATATACTGCTTCTCTTTACCCGTTCTCTTCCAAAATTCATGCATATCTTTTTTTCCTGAAATCTTAAATGTTATGTACACCTGAAAACACGTGAGGATGATTTCGCTGCAAAGTATGATTTCTCAATGGATTTCAAAATCCAGATCTAGACGTACATAACTTCAGTATTTTTGACGTAGATTGATCTTGCTCGGGAAAATGAAACGCTCGATTTGTTCACGAATGAGACTCATCCTCAATTTCACATAAGAAAGGTAAATAAGTGCATTATGCATCATCTTTTTGAAATCCATTGTTGCTACTAATTTTTTAGGTTTGTTCTTACTGAATCTCAGAAAGATGTCATCAAGTCCAGAAATAAGGATCTTGTCAAATTTTTTGAAGCTGGTTTCGGTATTCATCATGCTGGGATGTTACGATCTGATAGAACACTTACGGAGAGGCTGTTTTCCGATGGACTCTTGAAGGTACGAGATATTTTTGTCTGCTTGCTCTTTATTGCATAGATACTTATTTTCTTCCAACATGTTTTGGGCATTCAGGTGCTTGTTTGCACTGCAACTCTTGCTTGGGGTGTAAATTTGCCTGCACACACAGTCGTAATTAAGGTATGCTTATGTGTAGACAAATTGATTATGTATATTTTAGTTGTATGGCTGGTTTTTGTATAGTCAAACTTACTCTTAATCTATGCCAAGAGAAGTTTCTCTTATTGTTGGAGATCAACAAGTGGTTCTACAAATTTATATAATCTTTCATTATAGCTATAATCTGTCCTTATAGCTCAATATGTTTGGTTAATTTCCAGGGAACACAATTGTATGATGCCAAGGCTGGTGGGTGGAAAGACTTGGGAATGCTTGATGTCATGCAGGTAAAGGAAAAATTCTTCTTTGGAAAAGGGCATGACAATGCAATATTTATTAATGTGTCATACTATTATATGTATTAGATCTTTGGAAGAGCTGGGAGACCGCAGTTTGACAAGAGTGGTGAGGGAATTATTATCACATCCCATGACAAGCTGGCTTACTATCTTCGGCTGCTGACGAGTCAGCTTCCCATAGAAAGTCAGGTATTGGGCACAAACCTAAAGAACTTTGGTCTGTCATCCTAATACATAAACTTCCCGAAAGTTCCATTTGTAGTTTGATCTGTCAATTCTTTTGGCCATACAACGAGTTCCAATGTTATTCTTATTTGCAGTTCATAAGCTCCTTGAAAGACAATTTAAACGCAGAAGTGGTTTTGGGAACTGTGACTAATGTTAAGGAAGCTTGTGCTTGGCTTGGATATACATATTTGTCAATTCGGATGAAGTTAAATCCTTTGGCCTATGGCATTGGATGGGACGAGGTACGTTATTCTTTGCATGGGTAGTCTCCATAGCTATCTGCATTCCGGCTGATGAAGATCTTTGTTCTTTTCTCCACTTTTTCAGAGAGATATTGGTTCTTCACATGTTTTCTAAAATTTTGTGCTGAATTTGTAAGCTCTAAAAGTTTACATGGAGATCTTTATCCTGGAGATTGTTTGTGTTCATAGTGTGTTTTCGTACCATTTTGTACTTAAAATATTCCTTGTGTTTGTGCTACAATTAAATATGTGCTTAAAACCATTCTGATCGTGCTACTCGTCACAGATAATTGCCGATCCTTCTTTAACATTGAAGCAACGGGCCCTTGTGTCTGAGGCTGCACGTTCACTGGACAAAGCTAAAATGATGAGGTTCGATGAAAAAAGTGGAAACTTCTACTGTACTGAGCTTGGACGGGTTGCAAGTCACTTCTATATTCAATACTCTAGTGTTGAAACGTACAACGAGATGTTGAAGCGGCACATGAATGAAAGCGAGGTTTGCTATAATCATTCTGTTGTTATTAAATTTCCCTTTAATGATTGATTCTAAGTTTAAATGGTTCCACCTTGTTCTTTGTTCGGTACCTTGCTAAAGATTTATCCATTACTTACTGATGTCAAATTATCTGCTGTAGATAATTGATATGGTTGCCCATTCTTCTGAATTTGAAAATATTGTGGTAAGAGAGGAAGAGCAGCATGAACTTGAGACTCTTGCACGTTCTTGCTGTCCCTTAGAAGTAAAGGGAGGACCTTCTAACAAACATGGAAAAATTTCGATTCTCATTCAGGTCATTGACTTTCACAATCACTGCAATATTATTTATACCTAGGATATATAAAAGATGGTTGATGTGTAGAGTTCTGATATACTGACTTTATGATCTGCAGTTGTTCATATCTCGTGGGTCAATTGATGCATTTTCTCTGGTCTCTGATGCTTCATATATTAGTGCTAGTTTAGCACGTATAATGCGTGCCCTGTTTGAGACATGTTTGCGAAAAGGGTGGTGTGAGATGACTTTATTTATGTTGGAATACTGCAAGGCAGTTGATCGTCAACTGTGGCCTCATCAACATCCTCTTCGGCAATTCGATAGGGATATACCTTTTGATGTAAGCTTCTGATAATTACATTTGACTTGCAATATGGAATATTTTTTGTCTAATTCATCTCAATCAAACAGACATTGAGAAAACTTGAAGAGCGAGGGGCCGACTTAGACCGCTTGTATGAGATGGAGGAAAAAGACATTGGAGCGCTGATTCGTTACAATCCTGGGGGAAGGGTATATCTATACATATCATAATTCAATAAGCTAATGCATTTATATATTTTTGGAGAAAAACACTAACATTTCTGCGCTATCTTGCTAGTTGGTCAAGCAACATCTAGCATATTTTCCTTCAATTCAACTGGAAGCTACTGTTAGTCCAATCACCCGCACTGTGTTGAAGGTAGCTTATGGAAGGCCTTTTCAATATTTGATTGTTCTTCAGATGCCAATCTATTTAACATCATTCATTTTGTCACAATTTTAGGTGGATTTGCGTATAACTCCAGATTTTATATGGAAGGATCGCTTTCATGGTGCTGCTCTTCGTTGGTGGATTCTCATTGAGGTTGTACCATAGAACTCCCATTAAGACACATGTGTTGCAGTGACAAATAACGAGCTGACATTTATAATCTAGTATCTCATCTTATGGCGCTACTAACCACTTGGAGGAAAAAGACTCCGTGCTGGATAGCATTTGTAAACAAGCTTGCTTGTTAACTAATGAATTTATATCTTGAATATTGTTCTCTTTTGGCAGTGTTAATATATTCCACTAGTAACACTTGTCTTGTGCAATTGTCTTTGGCAGGACACAGAGAATGATTATATCTACCACTCAGATCTTTTCACACTAACGAAACGGATGGCTAGAGGGGAACCGCAGAAGCTTTCTTTTACTGTGCCTATATTTGAACCACATCCGCCGCAATACTATGTTCATGCTATTTCTGATTCCTGGTTGCATGCAGAGTCTTTCTACACAATCTCTTTCCACAATCTTGCACTACCAGAGGTATATTGCTTCTAGAGGTTGCTATTTTCTAAGCAGTCACTAGATCATTTGTTCCTTTGAGTTGGTCAATCCTAACATTCTTCTTCATTCAGGCACGTACTTCTCACACAGAGCTTCTAGACTTGAAACCTCTTCCTGTGACTTCTCTTGGGAATAGGTTGTATGAATCGCTTTACAAATTTTCACATTTCAATCCAATACAGACTCAGGTTTGGGCATATTCTGGCCTATGCTTTCCTTTCTCTTGTTCATAAATGTTTTTCTTCATCACTCCTAGTTAATTGAAAAGGTATGCTTTGGTGTTGCAGATTTTTCATGTCTTATATCACACAGACAACAATGTTCTTGTGGGAGCTCCAACTGGAAGTGGGAAAACTATATCTGCTGAACTTGCAATGTTGCGTCTCTTCAGTACCCAGCCTGATATGAAGGTATGAGTTCTCAGACTCATAAGAATTAGTCAGTTTCTAGTTTTCTATTATCTCTAAAGGGGATGCTTACTTTTTTCTGCGGCACCCAGGTTGTTTACATAGCACCACTAAAAGCTATTGTTCGAGAAAGAATGAAAGATTGGAAAAAGCATCTTGTTGCTCCACTTGGAAAAGAAATGGTAAACGGATGTTGCATGTTATAATGTATATTGCCTTGGAGCATATATACATGTAACAGACCCAGAGTTCATGTGTTTATATTGGCTACCAGATACTATTCCTAACACTCGCATTTCCACAGGTTGAAATGACTGGAGATTACACTCCAGATTTAGTTGCTCTCTTGTCTGCTGATATCATCATATCTACCCCAGAAAAATGGGACGGCATTAGTCGTAATTGGCATACTCGAAGTTATGTAAAAAAGGTACATCTCTTTGTCAGTAGATTTGTTGTATCGGATTACCTTTTTCGTGAGTGAGTAACTTATAATGTTTTGGGGATATAGGTCGGCCTTGTTATTTTGGATGAGATTCACTTGCTAGGTGCCGACAGAGGACCCATCCTTGAGGTAGAAGCCTAAAAATTATTATATTACATTTCTAATTACTTATGCTAAGCTCCACTAATAGCTTAGAAGTTTCCAGTTATATCATGACACCTGTAATTTCTCTATGGTTTTGGTTAAGAGCTAATATACGTTCGACAACAAGTACTTCAAAGTTCTGTTAACATTTTGGTTTATTTTAAATCTGCATTTGGTTTCCAGGTTATTGTATCTAGAATGAGGTACATATCATCACAGACAGAGCGCTCTGTTCGGTTTGTTGGACTTTCTACTGCTCTGGCAAATGCAGGGTCTGTATTCTAACTTCTATGCCTCTTTGAATTTGTAGGCTCTTTTCTGTGTGTATTTTCTTTTGACTTGGCTGTTAACATTTTGGCTTGATGCCATGTTCATTCAGTGATTTGGCTGACTGGTTGGGTGTTGGGGAGATCGGACTTTTCAATTTTAAACCTAGTGTCAGACCTGTACCAATTGAAGTTCATATTCAGGTATCTTTTATATCATTTTCGGTGGGTAGATATGCGAGGAAACCATCCAAGAAGGAGATTTACTGACTTAATCTTGTTTTGCTTTCAGGGTTATCCTGGAAAGTATTACTGCCCAAGGATGAATAGCATGAACAAGCCAGCATATGCAGCTATCTGCACCCATTCACCTACAAAACCTGTTCTTATCTTTGTTTCATCGCGTAGACAGACAAGGCTTACCGCACTGGATCTTATTCAGGTATGATTTATCATCAAACTCAGACACCAGTTGATCTTCCGATTATATTACTCTAATAATTATAATCTTTTGCATCTTCTTCTACTATGAAATAAAGTTTGCGGCGTCAGACGAGCATCCGCGGCAATTTCTGAGTGTATCAGAGGAAGACTTGCAGATGGTCCTCTCTCAGATCACTGACCAGAACCTCCGACATACGTTGCAATTTGGTATTGGGTTGCATCATGCAGGTTTGAATGACCAGGATAGATCTGTAGTGGAAGAGCTTTTCGTGAACAACAAGATTCAGGCACTTTCCTCCACTTATACTCTCTCTGTCCTTACTGTTTACATCCATGATTTCGCGTTTACATTTCATGCTTCCATGCTGATGGTTGATTCCTTGCTTCCATTTCAGGTTTTGGTCTCAACAAGTACCTTGGCATGGGGAGTGAACCTACCAGCTCACTTGGTTATTATAAAGGTAGAATTTAGATCCTCTGCTATGACATTGTATCTATTACACATTGTATCTATTTCTTCTAACGGATTGTCTTTTCTCTTTACTGCTGCCGTTGGCAATGTTTTCTAATGCCTCAGGGAACAGAATACTTCGACGGAAAAACCAAAAGATATGTTGACTTTCCTCTTACAGAAATCTTGCAAATGATGGGGCGTGCTGGACGTCCACAGTTTGATCAACATGGAAAAGCGGTTATTCTTGTACATGAACCTAAAAAAAGCTTCTACAAAAAGGCAAGCGCAACTAAAATTCTCTAGCAATTTTAATATCCGTAGCATGGATTTACCTCAATTATCATATTTCCTCTGGATGCAGTTCTTGTACGAACCATTCCCGGTAGAAAGTAGCCTGAAAGAGAGGTTGCACGATCACTTCAATGCAGAAATAGTCTCTGGGACAATTGGCAACAAAGAAGACGCTGTGCACTATCTTACATGGACGTATTTGTTTCGTAGACTGGTAACCATTCTTCACATTCCATCAAAAGTCGACACAGCTTGAGAATTCGATACTGGTTTCTCTGAGAAATTTTGCTAAGTTCATAATCAGTTTTTGAATCACTGACTAGTAAACGTTTTGCCAAGTTTGACACCAGCAGCCAGATTTTTTTTCCCTATAAGTGTTTTCCATTGCTGCGAACTTTTTACCAAGTTTATAATCCGTCCATTAGGAAATGTCTTATGAACTGAATGTCTATGTAACAGATGGCTAATCCTGCGTACTATGGGCTAGAAGGTACTGAAGATGAGTCAGTGTGTTCCTACTTATCAAGGTATATACGAAAATTATTTAATAAAGAAAGTTTCGTTAATAAGAAGCTAAGGACTAGTATAACATAGAGGTATGTGGGTGGATTTTATTGTAGATTGGTGCAAAACACGTTTGATGATCTTGAAGACAGTGGATGCCTCAAAGTAACAGAAGATAGTGTAGAGCCTATGATGCTGGGTACAATAGCATCACAGTATTACCTTAGCTACATGACCGTGTCTATGTTTGGTTCTAATATAGGCCCCGATACATCGCTCGAAGTAAGAAACTGAACCGATAAAGTCTTATGCAAACTTGAGCATGAATGTATCCATGCATGAGATTCTGATTGTTTTGTTCTTTTACCTCAACCCGTTTTAGGCATTCTTGCATATTTTGGCTGGAGCGTCTGAATATGATGAACTTCCTGTGCGGCACAATGAGGTTTGTTTCTTTGTTCACACTTTTGTACTTGGAAGCTACATGGTTTATTTTAGAAAAGTAGTTTTAGTGATAAGCTGTCTACAATTTCCGCTCTTTATGTTCTTTATGCCCTCTTTTTCTTAGGAAAATTACAACAAAACATTGTCAGAGAAAGTTAGGTATCGAGTGGATAATAACCATCTAGATGATCCTCATACGAAGGCAAATCTGCTCTTCCAGGTAATTTCTTTTCACATTCCTCAAACTGTGAAGGATGAAAAAACAAATATTCCAGATTTAATGAGTTCATGGTTAAACAACGAAGTTTATGACTCTGAGCGTTCTTTATAATCACGACTTCTTGTACTCCAGGCACATTTTTCTCAGCTGGCACTTCCAATCAGTGATTATAACACTGATCTAAAGTCAGTCTTGGACCAAAGCATTCGAATCCTCCAAGCCATGATTGACATATGCGCAAACAGTGGATGGCTCACAAGCTCACTGACGTGCATGCGTCTCTTGCAAATGGTCATGCAGGTACTCTCTTGAAAGATTACTTACTCTTTATCTCGTTCCACTTCTTTGGAAGCAGAACGCTTTTACTTGATCCATTTCTCTCTTTGATTGCAGGGCATGTGGTCCGACCAAGATTCGTCATTATGGATGATTCCATGCATGAACGATGACCTTCTGGGATCTCTAACCGCAAGAGGAATTCACACGCTGCATCAGCTATTAGAACTTCCAAGGGAAACTCTAAAAAGTGTAACCGGAAACTTCCCTGCATCCAAATTATCTCAGGTACCAATCCTCTCTCAAATTGGTCACATCTGTTTCTTTTTCACGGACTTGTCTGACTCTTCTCTATACTTTTTTCTGGTCTTAATTAGGATCTCCAGCGATTCCCGCGTATACAAATGAATGTGAGACTCCAAAGGAAGGATCCTAACGGGCCTTCGACGCTTGAAATCAGATTAGAAAAGATATCAAAGAGGAATACCTCAAGGGCATTGGCCCCTCGTTTCCCAAAGGTTTCTTCTCTAAAGACTTACCACAGACTATTTTTATGCATAAAAAAAGATTCATTACGGTTTGTATACTTGGGTTGCTTATAGGTGAAAGACGAAGCGTGGTGGTTGGTACTTGGTGATACTTCAACTTCTGAACTCTTTGCTGTGAAGAGAGTCTCGTTCACTGGTCGTCTGATCACACGCATGGAGTTACCTCCCAACATAACCTCTCTCCAGGTTCTTTTTTTTCGCTAACTTAACAATTCTCTCTTTTACCGTCTACAAATAGTAACCATTGAAATTGTCTTTATGTTTGGTCAGGATACTAAACTAATCTTAGTCTCGGATTGTTATTTGGGATTTGAGCAAGAACACTCCATTGAACAACGACCTGCCCGACGCTAATGAGCCATCAGATGATAGTGGGGGAGTCGCTTATTTAAAGCATTCAACTTTTTAGATGTCGAAAATTTTCAAAATTCAGCTTTTTAATAATAATTAATGTAAAAACCAAAAAAGATCAAGAGAAAAGATTTACAGTGTTACAAAGTTTTGGATTAAATCACTATCCAAGAGTCTATGTGTTCTACACTTCTATTTTATTAGATGACTAATAGTCTAATATTATGAGTTTATGACCATGCAAAATAAACATCTTTTCCAATCAATAGAACATATCTACTAATAATAGCAATCCCAATTAATTCCAAAGGTTGTGAATTTCACTTATGTTGAAATGTTGTGTCTTTTCTATAAGTTGTCAAAAAGTTGCGTCTTTTCTAAAAGTTGAATATTGAAAGGTTGTGTCTTTTCTAAAAGTTGTCTATATAGTTATTTTTTTTTCTTATGATGTTAAATACTCAAAAATGTCTTTGTACAATTCTTTGTTTTAAGAGATGTGTATTTAATAAGTTGTGACTATTCATGTGAAGAGTTATGACTATTTCTATAAGTATCTTTTCAAAATAACTATTTTTAAATAGAAATAATGTGACTATTCAAATTGAAGAGTTGTGACTATTCAAATTGAAGAGATGTGACTATCCAAATAAATTTTTAAAATCTATAAATAGTCTATGCCCATGCATTTCTCAAAATAAAATTTTTGCTAATCGAACTAATAATAAAATAGTGGAGAAAAAAGTTATATGCAATTACTTGGTTATAAAGTTTTAGAAGATATTCAAATGTATAAACAAAAAATAGTAGAAAGAGTTTTACTTGTTTGGATAGATGAAAAAGTTTGTCTTTCGTACATACAAATTGTGCTTCGCTGACATTTTAAGAAAAGTAGACGTTATATATTTATGCTAGCACATTAAGATAGTCAATTGAATATTTCTTGTTATATCCGTTTCATTTTATTACTGTCTCCCTATGGCCATTGTTGTTATTGTAAAACAAACCGAACAAACCGATGAAAAATGATATCCCATTTTAGTTTCAATAAATGTTTATGTAAACAGTCGCTTGCTACGGACGGAAAAGAAAGCGACGGAAGTTATAAAAAAGTGTGATTGCAGACTATTAGATTCTTGTAAAAAAAAAAACCTTCTGCATGTGGTCAAATATTCTTGAAGAGATCTTGTCATAGACTCACGAATATTCATGCACACGTCTTGTGTTTTACCAACGACGATCTTTAGACTTCGAATCCACCAGACATATTTTGTGAACATGTTCCTTCAAACTTCAGAAGAGAACCATTGCGTCCCCTGAGGTTAAGATCACAAAAATAATAACATAAAAAAACACAGGATTTGGAGAAAAGATAACTATTGTTAAGAGAATTACAGATGAATAAAAAAAATCTCCCATGCCTATAAGGTTATAATCATACAAACTGGTCAAATTTTGATGATAAAACAAACGACTTACTGAAAATTTGAGAAGGTACTCACTACACCAGGACAAAATTCTCCTACCTATTTGAATATCACTCTCACCGATTTTCTCACATGTGTCGATAATACATTATCGAAAAAGAAAAAGGAACTTAACCGATTGAATCTATTCCCAAAGGCGATCGATATACCGTAACTGTTTGGTTAGATGTAAACGCATCACTCAATGTATCTCCTCTTTTTGTCCGACTAAAACTGGAAACGAAATGGACATTTGAACCACTGTGTGTTTGTGCAATTATTAGAGTAATAAGAAACGGACAGAAAATCTACAATCTATTTACTCTCATTTTACGAAGCATAACTACAATCTGGGCAATCAGTTAATGGCATCTCCATCTAACGGCATCTCTGGATGATAACTCCACACAAACAGTAGATTAATTAATCATTGTGTTGGGGGGACAGAAAAAGAGAGTGGAAATCATCAGAGAGGAAGAGATGAAGATAAAGAAGAGATGGAAATCAAGAGCACTGGAAAGTTGACATTGAGATCAGCGGCTTAGAAACAAGTACTCAATTAAGTTTAGTGATGATGAAATCAGATAAGGGTTTATTCTATAGTGAAAAAAAATCCAAAAATCCATAAAACTGAATGGAAATAAGAACAATGAAGATGCTTTGGATAAAGAAACGATATATAAATTAAAAGATTCTATTTCGAAAGGTTGTGTTTTCGGAAGTGACGATTTAAGAAAAAGGAAACGATTTTTGATCACATCAGACGTCTAAGTGATACTAAAATTGTGTTCATCAGATTATATAACCGCAACAGTATTAACCATACGATTTTACTTTTATTTTCTTATAAAAAAATGATGATGTCAGTGAAAACAAAAAATAGATTTGCTATTATATAGATGTGCTATTATATATAGATTAGTTTTAAGAATTATGTCTCATTTAATGTTGAAAAGTTGTGTCTTTTTACAAAAAAAAAACTGATATTAATATTATTTTTTCAACATGCAACTATTAGAAAATGTTATGTAAAAATGTTTACATATGCCTTTTTCATTATAAGAATGTACTTTAACATCTAAAGAATATGTGTTTTCATTTTAGATAGCATGGTTGAGATGAGCACACCTTTTAATCCAAAAGTTGGCCATTTGTTTTGACAAAACAAAAGACGACGCTACCGTAGCGTTATGTCAGCAGTGAAGTACCTTTTCATAAATTGTATATTCTTTTTAAAACAGGGAATGGTTGAGATTAACACACCTTTTAATTTAATTGTTAAGTTTAGACATACCTTTTGTTTTGACAAAAACAAAACAAGACGCTACTGAAGCATTGTGTCAATTAATGGATTTGTGACTCCTGGTTTGCATCTTTTCCTATGTTCATATATATTTGGTAACCAGATTACAGTTTCTCTTTTCTCAATTTTCTTTTTCTGATTCCTGATTTCTGCTATACGTTCAATCTCTTCGTTTATTTGCATTTATATTCACCATTCATCTCTTTATCATAAATTGTTAACGTATGTTTCAGGTACTTCTTAGAAACTTAATTATTGAACCTATATATCTTCTCCTTCCTCCATGTGGTTATCGGCCACAATACGTTAAATATCTCTTTTCTTCTCCTTTCCGGCAAAGTCACCGCCACATTATTGGCTTGTTGATCATTGACATTGTTACCAACAATATGTTGAGTTCGATCAATAGTTTGTTGATGGCTTTGGAGTATTAGAGAAAGGAAGAAGAAAAGACCAAGTGAAGTGATGATGTGAGGAGTTCTCATCACACATGTAATATCAATATAAGATTATATGCATATTCAATAATACAACAAAATTAAAACAAACAAATAGAGTTTAAGAAAGTGATGTGTGAGAGACTGGGTTTCTTTCTTTGTAATCTTAATGTTTTGAAACACTTAGATTACAGAAAATGTCGGGTCATCAAAATACTAATTAATCCAACAGTTTTGTCACATACAATGGAGTGGGTCGATTTAATAATATGCCAAAGCACGTTATGGTGATGGTGAACATGAGAAAATAATGTTTTCAAATTTTTATAATGAACAAGGTGAATAATATTTCTAATTTAAATTATTTTTTGTTGTATTCTAAAACATGTTTTTTGGCTATATTTTCATTCATTGTTCAAAAAAGCTAGATTTTCGTCATAAGAATATATTTTTACATCTAAGGAAAGTGTGTTTCATATTCTAAAATGTATTGTTTTAAGAGGTGTGTGTTTTCATTATAAAAAATAAATTAATAATATGAACGATTACAATATTTTGTAGAATCATTGTAATTGTTGGTGATTATAGTCTTTGATGATAAATCATTACAACTTTTGGTGTTAACCAACTATTGCAACCATTAGTCCTCTATTTAAAGATTTATCAGCATTGACAAATCACAAATAGACTATAAAAGTGAGATAATCATTGTTAAAAGATCATCAAGGATCTTTGATTTTTTTTTAATCGAACGATCTTTGAGTAAACACATATAATCATGGATTCCTTTTGTTATTCTTGTATCTTAGACTAAGCTTGGAAAATTGTTCAGAAACCGATAACATTCGGAAGTATTTTTTATCTCAGTACCACCTTGACTTTAAATTTTTTATTTAAATATCTAATAAAAACCATTAGTGATTAAAAAGGTAAACCCATAATTTGTCAACTTAGTTAATTTTATTTGCGTTAGTTTAATATAATAATTAATAAGTGTTGGTGTTTTATAAAAACTCTCCCAAACATTTAAGATAATATTATAAACGAGAAGACTCATATCAATATAAGTCAACGTATATTTATTAAGATAACCATTTTCCTTAATATTCTTTCTAAAAACAAGTAAATAAATATATAAAATAGTAAAAGTTTTGTTATCGACTGAACTAATAATTGTTTAAATAATTGTATGTAAAATAATTTTGTAACATATGTATTTCCTAAAACTCAATTGTAAACATTTTTTTATAAAAAAAAATATTTTATACAATATGATATTTTTTTTTAATAAAATGAGTTCCCGTGCGATATCGCACGGATTCATTACCTAGTCAACATAGTATCAAACAATGCTTACCTCAGAGCAAAATAAACATCTTTTCCAATCAACTTTGATATCTCTATGATATCTCTATGAAGTAAAACGGGAGAAAGGCCGGATAATTTGAATCATGGCAAATATAACCTGAATAAATAATCAATGCTAAATACAACCCTAACTCAGTTATAATTTAAAAATACTATCTAAATTTGCCAAAATCTACATTAATCGCAACAGAACTTAGTTAATCATTAAAAAACAAAAACGACAGTCTTTTTGGTTTAGTCTATATATTTTTATATATTTTGCAATTGCTATACCTCAGTAAGCAAATGATTGTATTACATTTACAGAAGGGAACACACCGTTTATTATCTTCAACCAATAATACATGAATTACAAAATGATCAATCCAACCCTCACGATTTGGTGATATTTCAATTTAACTAAAACTTTACTTAAAACGAGTCTGGTTCCAAGACTGCATAAAAAAAAAAGTTAATGAAATGGGAGAGTGAAAGATAGATGAGAAGTGTTAGTCTTCATCACTGTCGTAAACCATGGCCATACGACGGTGAGTCGGAGCTTTTCTCGGAGGAGACTCCTCCTCCTCATCTGATTCAATCCCTTTCCTTTTCCGGCCACCACCACCACGGTCCTTATCTCCCCTCAGTCCCTGCATTCACCACAACACAACATTACAATATGTGTAATGATCCTTCTCATTAACAACAACAAATAGAATAACTTTATTTTAACTTTTGAGTACCTCAGCTTCTTCTTCTTCTTCATCTTCTTCTTCTACTTCTTCCTCCTCTTCTTCTTCATACTCATCTTCTGGTTCCTTGACTCTCTTACGTGAACGTGGCCTTTCCTCTTCCTCTTCTTCCTCTTCAGTCTCATACTCTGATTCTTCTCTCTCACTCTCTGAATACTCTTGACGCCTTGTTGGTCTTGCTGAAGTCATTGAAGAC
The DNA here is from genome assembly GCF_000309985.2 of Brassica rapa. Taxonomy (NCBI): domain Eukaryota; kingdom Viridiplantae; phylum Streptophyta; class Magnoliopsida; order Brassicales; family Brassicaceae; genus Brassica; species Brassica rapa. The sequence goes on from NC_024796.2 coordinate 29,785,268, forward strand.
CTCCCCGTAAAGCCTTTGTTGCTCTGGTTCAACCCAAGAAGAACAAGAAGTTAAATAACTGTTTTGGCATTAACGCAAGGTTGTGAATATGTTCTTGTTTTACCTTCTTGGCGTTCATAATCCTTCGTTCTCGTTGTGCTTCGGCTTCAAGATCCTCCTCATAGCCACGGTTTGAGCGGTGTGAGCCATAGTGGTCTGTCTCTTCATCCTGGTTCCCCAAAACAATCAGTTGTTAGCTACTAGGCATGCGGGTTTGGGTGGTTCGGTTTGACTAAAATCTCGCTAAATTGAACCGGAAAAATATTTGGTTATGTATTCTGGTATTTTGGTTTTTTAAAATTTTTTTTTACCAAAACTAACCGAAGCTTTTGGTTTCAATTATATTTCGATTAAAAAATTAGTTAAAGTCGGTTAGTTTGGTTTGTAATTTGGTTTTAGATTTATTTATTTTTAAATCGAACTAACCGATTACCGAACCGAAGCTTTTCATAAACCTGTCAAATTGAACCGAACTCGTAATTGAACTAACTGACCTAACCGATTGGTTTTCGGCAAGTTCGGTTCAAAACCGCAGGCCTATCAGTTACTGTTGGAATCTTTGCTTTAGAAAATGGACAGAACACAAACCTCTTCGAGAGCATCTTCCAAGTACCCAGTGGAAAGTTGTCTCCTAGCAGCAGGAAGTGGATACTTGCGCTTAACTTTCTCCCTTGCTTGACTCAACTTTGTACTAGCCTTGAGGTTTTGGTTCTCCATCTGGTGAAAATTTGATATTTATCAAATGAGGAAAAGTCAATGAAACTACAATTGGATTTGCTTGGAGCTCAAGTTAAGAGGTTGTTGTTACCCTTTCTCTCTTCTCCTTCTCCCTCTCAGGGTCAATGTCAGTAACACAGTTCTTGACTTTGAAGTCCTTCTTCTGCCTCGAGTCAACAAGAGCAGTCAAAAGCCTATGTGAATTCGACGTTAGAGATGATGGAATAAATCTCATTTTCTTCATAATTTTTCCTTGTGATTGAAGGATTCCCTACAACAAAACACATCCAAATAAAGCTATGAGTTTATATTAATTTTCTAAACAAAAAGATCACTTTAAAAAATCAGTTGTTTATTGATTTGATCTAACACCTTTTCATGTTTGACTAAGAGGTGATTCTGGTCTTGTCGTGCATCTTGTTCGGTTATATCAAGAACTTCGTTTCCTATTAATAGCTGTAAGCTTCCATCTGACCACCTTACAAACCGAGCATTGCTTTCACTCTGCATATGAACATCATTTAACAATTAATACTTATCAGCAAATTAATTATAACTTTAACAAGAAATGCCATTTAATGAAATTGGTAAACCAGAAGTATTAACATATGTTTTGATAGAAAAATTAAAGAGTTTAGACTTACATATGTTTTACCATCTCGACCCTTAACAAACCTATGGCGCACAATGTTATTAGCCAGACGAATACGCATCTTTCCTCCAGGTTCTTCACTCTCGAATATGTCTTCTTCAACAAAGGTCTTGGCATCAAATGGCTTTGGATCAATCCCCATTATATTAGAAACTTTTATCATATTCATCTGCAAAAAAACCATCAGAATTAATTAAAAGAAAGGTAATTAGGCAAGTCAGAGGAGTATACTTAAACAGCATAAAGCATATATACCTTTTCAGGATCACCAGGAGGAGGGCGGAAAGGAACTCCCACTTCCATAGGAGGACCAACTGGCCTGTCCCTGTCCCTGTGCCTAGCTTCAACACGCTCATCTTCTGACTCGTATCTAGGATCCTCTTCAGGGACCATATCATCATCAAGGCCCATATCGTCCAGTCTCTGATCCTTCTCAGAGCCCTCTTCTTCATCTCCCACTGGCGATCTCTGACAAAAAAAGTAAACATCTCAGCATACATAAGTGCAGAGTCATATGGTTTTAAAAAGGAAGCAGAAACTCACTGGCTCAATGTCATTACGAACATATTCCTCTGCATCTTCATCATCCGAAGATCCAAATACATTGCGAATGTTAACGTCTGACTGTGCAACTGGAGCCTCTTCCTTCTCCTCACTAGGTGATCTATGAACCATGCCATGTTACCATTCACAACAGACAAAGTGAATCTCAAATACTCTCAGATGACAAGCAAATATTATCAATTACTCTCTCCTATGCATGTTTTAGAATTTTCACACATTAATAAAACATATTATTTATTTATTTTGCATAATTTTTCATAATTATCGATTTCCAATAATTCTAAACCAATAAGAATTCAATAAATGCAATTTTTTTTTTTGAAATTTACAACTAGTCATTATTAGACCATAAAATGCGTTGAAAATACAAAAAGAAAATTGTATTTTTGAAACAAATTTTTCTTTCTAAAACATTTATTTTAATGAAAAGTTCAAAGGAAGCCACACAAGAGCTAGTAAGAATAGGGTACCTTTGAATCCTAGTCTGCTCAACCTCTTCATCTTCAGACTCATACCGCCTTTCACCAGACCTCTCTGATCCACTCTCAACAACATCTTGTCTCCTCTTTGTAACTACTCTCTCCTCATCTCTTTCTTCTTCTTCTTCTTCTTCTTCGCTTTCCTCCACTGGTTCAGCAACATCACGTTCCTGTGAACTTTGCTCTCTCTCACCCTCGCTTTCTCCATGACCAGGTTCTACATCGCCCTGTTCCCCTTCAGATTCAGCCTCTACATTCACTTCAACCGCAGCTTCTTCTCCAGGCTCCACACCTCCCTCAGCTTCATCCTAATTAGAAAGTTAAGACATTTACACTTTAATTGGATGATTATATTTATAGAAAAGACAAGAAACCAAGCAACAACACCGATGTCATGTAATGGAATCAGACAATGAAACATGTTTCAAAGTACTTTGCCTCATCCTATAGGTGTTTAAATAAGAAAGTTCAGACATTTACACTTTAATTGGATCATACAGTTTAGAGAAAAAGACAAGAAACCAAACAACAACACAAATGTCATGTAATGGAACCAGACAATGAAACATGTTTCAAAGTACTTTGCCTCATCCTATCCATGTTTTTTAATTAAAAAGTTCAGACATTTACGCTTTGAATTTGATAATTGGACAAGAAACCAAAAAAAAAACAGTATCATGTCATGTAATGGAATCAGAGAAAGAACATGTTTTTTTAAAAATACGAAACCCTAAGGGAAGGAAGGAGGGAAGGGATTACGGAAGGATCGTTGGGGTGAGGATTGGACTCATGTTCGGAGTCGATCTCTTCTTCTTCTTCTTCTTCTTCCTCCTCCTCGGAGTTATCTCCGAAGAGATTCTGCATCATCTCTAACCTCTTTACTTCTCCTGCCACCATCTTCGCCTCTCGTGACGGTGATCGTTGTGATCTGAGCTTCGGCGGAAGGCTTAACTCTCTATCGCGGCCGAAGGATTTGTTCTGTTATTTTATTAAGAAAAGGCCCAATGAGATGATCTTACAAGTTTTAAAGCCCAAACATTCATGCAAAAGGCCCATAAATTGATGAATATTAGGCCCCAACAAACATTTTTTTTTTCTGGTTTAATTATGCTATTATAGAAACATTACATAGACGATATTACAGCCGACAATTCTGCGTTGTCTGGTATTTGAACCTCATACCTAGATTTAGAAGCCTTTAAACCTTGACCACTAGGCCATGGTGCTTCCACTGTCTGGGCCCCAACAAGCATTTATAGAACAAATTATTGTTCTAAATTATAAGGATTACCAAAATTATTGTAAAATATTTTTTCTATTAATATGTACTTTTATGATTTTCTAGATGTATTTTTTGTTCCAAAATAATAGATTTTATAGAATTTTAAAGTATTTTTGATAGTTAATGTTGATAAATTATATACTTTTAAAAAACACTAATTTGAAATATTTGAATTGATTAAATACTACTGGTTGATAGTTATTAAAAAAAAGCGAAATAAAATAATTGTAAGCATTTATTATATTCTTAATATGCTTGAATACTCTACAAAATATTTCTTTAGTGAACGGAGGGAGTATAATTATTAACAAGAATTTTTAAAAAATCTTTATTTATAATATAAAAATATCAATAAACTCTTGACTAAATTATTGAATTGATGGTGCTTTTAGACCATCTCCAACCCATCTTTATAATAGAGATCTCTAAAATAGAGGAAAAAATAGAGATGGTGTTTTTGCTCCAATGTGTTCCTCTATAATAGATGAATGCTATATTTGCTTCTATAAATAGAGGAATGCTATTTTTTCCCTTAAATATAGAGGAAAAAATAGCATTCCTCTATTTATAGAGACAAATATAGTATTTCTCTATTATAGAGTAACACATTGGAGCTAAAACACCATCTCTATTTTTTCCTTTATTTTAGAGATCTCTATTATAGAAATGGGTTGGAAATGTTCTTACGGATCAGAAAAGTGTCTATAACATGCATTTTTCAAGTTTAAGTGCAAAGTTCTTCTTCTTCCTTTTTTCCTCCGGAAGATTATAACATAACATCAAAAGTGTACAACATATGGTAATTTCAAGTTTTAAGTGCAAAGTTCAAGTTTAAGTTTAAGTACTAGTATATTAATGGCCATTTATATTTCACAGGCCCAGAGTAATTATATACTTCCTGCTCCTCACAAAAACTCCACTAAAACCATAATTCCACCTATCTCTATCCGTACACAAGCCGACGCCGAAGCAGAAGATCAGAAGCGCAGGGACAATGTCTACGGGCAAAACGGTGAAGGATGTGTCTCCACACGAGTTCGTCAAGGCTTACGCTGCCCATCTCAAACGCTCAGGCAAGGTATATATTGATACGATGCCGTATAGACATTTAGTGAGTTCTTATTTTTTTTTTGCTAATCTTGATTAGGAATGAGTTCTAATTGTGTTTTAGACATATTGATACGATGTCGTATAACTGTTTATTTTTCCTATTGATGCTAGATTGAGCTGCCACCGTGGACAGACATAGTGAAGACTGGTAAGCTCAAGGAGCTTGCTCCATATGACCCTGGCTGGTACTACATCAGAGCCGGTATGTATATAAAGTTTTGCATCTTTGAATGGAAACTAGTTGTGTCTGAGATTGACAGTTGTATTTTTTTTTTTTTTTAAAGCGTCCATGGCGAGGAAAGTGTACTTGAGAAGTGGACTTGGAGTCGGTGCGTTCCGTAGGATCTATGGAGGAAGCAAGAGGAACGGGAGCCGTCCTCCTCATTTCTGTAAGAGCAGTGGTGGTGTTGCTCGTCATATTCTTCAGCAGCTTCAGACCATGAACATTGTCGAACTTGACACCAAAGGGTTAGTTGTTTAAGCAAATCCTCACGGTTTCATATCTTCATTTATAATCCCTCGGTTGAGGAAGATAGGGTTTAATCACCTATTGTGAAACCGCTTGATCCGTTATTTGAAGGATCCGCCGTCGGTTGCTTGAGCAAGGGTTTACCATGTGTTACTTGGGAAAGAAGTGTCCTGGTACACAATAGTACTGCCCTTTGGGTCGTTGTTAAGGTTTCAGATAGATAATAATCATAGAGGTTGACTAACAAAGTCTTTGGTCTAATAATCCGAATGGGAAACTGATCTGCGAGAATCTAGCTAGTTTTTACCTATCTTTGGATTTGATGATCTCTCAGTTTAAGTTCGAGTTTCTGTGGGTTATGCAATGTTGTTTGTTCACACCATGATTTAGCCACTCACCTCTCTGGTAGAGAGTACAGAACTAACTGCAGGGCCGTCTAACAGCACGCGCAAGTAGAGCGGTCGAACAGGGCCCCGAAATATAAAAATAAAAAATTTAAGGCTTTTTGGAAATATATAGATAAATTATGGTAAGAAACTTTAAAACTTTAGATATAATGCTAAATTTAGAACTTATAATTAAAAAAAAAAAAAAATTATTAAATTTTAAAATTACTTCATAAAATATACGATTAATATTTTTTTTGAACAGGGCTTCAAATTAATTTGAGACGGCCCTCGAACTAAGGTACACGAAACTTTTTTTTTTTTTGGTTAGTGCTTCCTGTCCTTTTCCTTGGGCTCAATATATATTTATTTCACTTTTACTTATAATAAAAAAAAGCCTCTATGGTGTTAGATTAATGCAAAGTCATTTCTAGGCGTAGTAGGATGAAACATGTATTTTGTTCACTAAATTTTAATGTGGACAAATTTACGGACAAATTTACTCATATCAGTAAATTAATGTGGTGTGGAGTTTGCCAGATTGGTTTCCACAGCGAAGCTAAGTATGAAGATCACATTATTCTTAGGGAGAAGCCATCAAAACGAACTTGAAGAAGGTGAAGTCGAGCGTTCCCCAAAGCGTGTTTGCAGGAGGCCCTTTCTCGTCTCCTTGTTAGTAGACTTTCACGTGACAATAAGCATTCTAGAGTATCTCATTAGGATTAGTAGTGCTTTATAATATGATTTCATTTTTTTTATTTATTTATGTTATTTAGTTTTCATTGGTACGTTAGTTTATAGCCTAAAGCTTTTTTTTATGCAATTTTGGTTTTTCAAATTAACCATGAATTATTCCGATCACCTATATAAGGCACATACAGAACTAAGGTGAATTATACACTTTAATTTGCTGGTGCTTGTTGTCCTCTCGTTGAGCCCAATCACCTTTACTTTCATTTTCGGGAAAAGTTATACCCTAGTCCCTAGAGATTTTTCAGATCATCATTTATTTTTGTTTACTTACGGTAACGTTAACACAGTCTGACAATGAAATTATGAAAGAAATCTACAACTTTTCATAATTGGGAAGCCTTTGTAAAAATTCGACGGTTTATCTTCCCAAAAAAGCTTAATCATCAACTTTTAGCCTTAGGCTGCATGCACACATCACACATGCATGTTTGTAGTAGGTTATTATCTAGTTGCTCGTATTTGCTTAGCTATAGATATATGTGGTTTACTCGAACTAAAACACTCCATTACTCCTTTTTTCAAACGTTAAAGTCAAGATATGCAAAAAAAAAAAAAGTATGAAATTCAAACTGATGATGTTAGCTTCAATCTTTTTTTCAAAACGTTTCCGGCAAGTTACGCTGAGAAGGACTAGAATATCTGAGAACGGCGTCGTTCAGCAGCGACTGTGTCTCAGTGACGCTGGTCTTAAGTATCTAGCTATGGAAGCAACGTGCAGAGAAGCATCTGAGGAAGAGGGATTTGCGAGAACAGCGAAAACATCAGTCTGGTGGGACATTGAGAACTGCGGTGTCCCAAAAGGTTGTGATGGCCATAAGATTGCTCTCAACATTAAATCAGCTTTGGGGAAAATGAAGTATTGTGGTCCGCTCGCCATTTATGCTTATGGTGACATTAATCAAATGCGTTCATCTGTACAACAAGCTCTCTCCTCCACCGGCGTATCACTCAACCACGTCCCTCCCGGTTAATATATCTAACCCCTTTCTTGATTATCAAGTCTCTAGTTTGTATTTTTTAGTGGTGATCATTAAGGTGTCTTTGATGGTGTGATTTCAACAGGAGTTAAAGACGGGAGCGACAAGAAGATCCTTGTAGATATGTTGTTGTGGACAATGGAAAACCGAGCTCCTGCTAATGTGATGCTGATCTCTGGTGATGGAGATTACTCATATGTTCTTCACCGATTGAGGATGATGGGGTACAACGTTCTTTTAGTGCGACCTGAGAGTGCATCTCGCTTTTTAGTTGCTGCAGCAGATAGAATATGGTTATGGAGGAGCGTAGTTGCTGGTGGCTCTGGCTCCGAGGTCAGCAAGGGTGTGAACTCAGGCCTTGGTCGTTGAAAGTAAGAGTAGCAAGAGATTCCGTGTGCATGTTCCTTGTCCTAATTAGTTATAATGTGAAGAAACTCGTAACCTCTTCAAGAACCAACAAGTATGTATGTTTTTACTTTATATGTGGCTTGTTGTTGAGTCTTAAGATTAAACCATTTTTTTCTTCTTAATTTGTTTTTGTTGTGTAGGCTTCGATAGTATAGCCACTCAAAGCAGTCATGTCAAATCAAAAACTATGTGGTGTAAGATTTGCGAAGTCCATTACGCAACAGCTGGGCATGAAGAACATACCTCAGGGAGAAAACACAAAAACAAACTTAAAGTATAAACATTGGGTTATAAGTTATAGCTTATAAGTGAAAGAAATTGCAATTTGTGTATTTCAGAACTGGTTTTGAGGTACTTGTCTTTAAATGTATTTTGTAAAGGAGGAAGTGATCTACGAAATTATAAACGTTTTTGTTCTGTAAGATAGCGTTTTTACACTGTCTTTTACCCCCAAAAAAATTAGTAGAGTATTATTGTGGCAAAAATATTAAAAATTTAAAATTCGAGACCTCTAGATAGAAATGTGTGATTTTAGTTCCGCTAATTAAAACTTTCACATGCGTCCATCTGCCTAAAATTATTAAATAAAATTGCTTAACATCCCATTTTCTAGTTTTTCTGCTAATTAGTAATTACCGATATACAGTAGATCGACTTCCAAAGTTACACACGGCTATCGTAGATTATACGCTTTATTCAAGAAAGAAAACTAAAGGTTTCTTGGTCGACACGGTAAAGAAATAAGATGGAAACTTCTTAATAATTAGTTATATAGCTCAATAACCATGCTTTAGTAAGATTTGTGGTAGCCAGAGTTTGATTCCCACTTCAAGTGTCAAATAAAGGGTACATAGGCCATAGCAGTATATACATAGTGAATCAAAGAGAAAGAAACTAAACTAGATTATTATGTTGCAGAAGGCAAACGTTGATGCAAGAACTTGATAAGAATTTAACCAAAGATCACTAGAACATGCACTCATTCTCGACTCAAAATTCCGAGAAGAAAGGGATACAGAAAAAGAAACAACAAAGGAACATAAAATAGTAGAGATTGCTGATCTAAGGTTTCAAGGGGTCCAAGAAGATAACGAGTAGAGATAAATGCCATATCAGAGGATGTTTGGATGTGTTTCCAGAGAGAGTACACAGATGTGAATGTGACTGGAGTTGGAAGATAAGTCCAACCATAAACGAACCAAAATCAGGCTGGTCTAAAGATTTATAGGGTCATAAACAATAATTTGAAGAATTTAACATTTCAACCAAAAAAATAATAATTTGAAGATGAATTTTAATATAAACAAAATTTCTCCAATCTGAAAACATACGATTTATATATAATAGTGCTTTAAAATTAAGAGTCAAAACAAATGTTTTATTGTGTTTTACCGAGAACTAACCCTAGGAAGCCATAAAGAGTCTTTTTTTTGAAAAAAAAAAAACCCCATAAAGAGTCTTGGAAAATTTAAGGAGAAGCTGCCAAAAGAAAAGATCAAGGAAAGAAACTAAGAGCACATCCAATAAAAAATTCTCATTAAAAGTTTGGTGGAAATCTTTCGTTGGGGGAGGCTCTAAGAGCAATTCCAACATAATTCCAACAATAAGAAATCACATAAGTTTCTAAAAGAAATAACATATTAGTATTGTAATTATTTAATTATGTTTTATTTTTCTAAATTAACAAAATCATTAATTTTCTCTTATATGATGACATGTATTTTTTAGATATACTAAAAGTTTCTAAAAACCTCTAAAATTAGAATTTTGGTCTTCTCTCTTTTAATTTCATTTTTTTTTTGTTAAATATTTAGAATCCCAACTATTCATGTGCTCTAAATTCCAACTATTCTAATATAAAGAAACTTTTTTTGTTTACATTAGAATAAAGAAACTAATGACCAATTATTATTATTGAAGAGCTTTATAATTTAATTACAACTCAATAATTAGTTTTAATTTTTTAAAAGAATGTTTAATCTTTGGTTTCAAATACTTTCTTAATGGTTTTTTTCTATCAGTACTTTCTTTTACTTTATATTCTCATTAGACCACCAACTGCGGTCGGCCAAAAAACAAGAAAGAACACCAGCTAATTTGTTCTCTACTTCGTTCTTCACATATTAATTTATATTATATTTTATTTCTAATTATATAATTATTTGTGTGAAAAATAGTTCCATCCATATCATATATAAATGTATAATGGTTATAGAAGTGAAAATATAAAATAGAAAGATAATAATTAAAAAGGCGAAATATGGTATTTTATTGTTTCACATATTTCATATTTTTGGATTGAAAACAAATTGTGGATTGAAGAAATTTGGCTGACAGTGATGGATACACACATCTTTATAGTCAAATTCTAGAAAATATTTACTATGTTAAACACTTCTTACTATCCAATAGTGAATTGGAATCCACCTTACCTATTTTTCACACATACCCATTTATTCACACATCAATTACATATGTCATCAACTATAACAATTTATAGTATGTTTTCTTTTGATCACCAAATTTGTATGGAATTGATACACCCTATTTAATTAACATTTGTTCTATTTGCTTTTTAAATCGATAAAGTTCGGTTTTAGCTCTGTAGTATTCCCAAGTCCGGAGCAAACATTAATGGAAACATTAATCCAACTTAGTTTTAACCAGATTCTAACTAAAAGAATTTAGGGATTACTTAATAAGAGCTGCAGCTCTAGGACTTGTTTATATAATAATACCGGACGAAGCGTACGTGAAGAGAAAAACATTGTATGTTATGTCTTGAAATTATCGTAGTTGTTAATTAAGAAAACTGAGCTTTTATTACGAACTTAAGAAAAAACATTACATTTAAAAACACTAGTGCATCTCGTGGAACATTGCAATCTGACCTAGTCAAGATAGTCGCATAAGATTTTGTCAAAGTAAATGGTCTCATCTTCAAACCCGATGTTATAATTGGTATGTCATTGTCCCAATGATGTTAAGATAATTGGCTCATCAACACGTCTAAGCAGAAATATTCATCTCCAGAATGGTGGAATAGGCTGGTTGGACCAAACACTAAAGAAGCTCCTTTGTAGAAGGTCAATGTGACGGAAGGCAACGAAAGCATCTCGCATTGGATAGTACGTACCATTGTAACATGCCAATTGACCATCGCTAAAAACTGTTTAGATACTCGTCAAGTTTGCTGTCAACATGTCTCTTAAGCTCGAAGTAGAATTCATAATGTTTCTAAAAAAAGAGAGAACTCATAGTGCAATACAAAATTAGTACATTAAGGTTACTTCGAGATGTTTGTCAAAAGAAAAAAAAAGTGATTACTTCGAGAAGCTTATCTATAATATTTTATGGTAAGAGGGAAAGTGTCTCTGGAAATGGAATGGCTTAACAATATTATATTTTACTAAACAAACCAATATGCAGGTGTTGACAAAAACAAAACAATACGCAGTTATTACACCATTGTAAATCTTATTAATAATAAATAGCTTATTCTAGCAATTATCTGTAAATCATTTGAGTTTTTTTATAGAAAAAAAACAATCTCTAAACTCTCATTTTATACATCAAAATAAAGTAATCTAGGATGAAAAGAAACATTATTTAATCTCGTTTTTATTTTTGTATTTACATAGAGGTATGTCGATCCTATTTGCTAATAAAAGAGGTAATTGAATCCTCATAAGTGTTAAAGATGAATTACTTCAAACCAGTAATAAAAAGATTTCCACATTAGAAACCAAGAAAGAATAGAACAAAAACCAGTTCAGATTCTACCACAGGGGAAGTTAAGATTATAAGTTACTTATAAATGATCATGGAACCAAGTTTTTGCATATTTAAGTGGTGTATCATAATAATATTTAAGTTTATAATTGTTTTGTGATCAATACGCCACTATTGAATTACTCTCTAATTATATTTTGAAACAACTACATCCAGACACACTTATTAAAACATTGATTATACCACACATTATATCCATGTCAAACATTATGCTTCATAGTTTCATACAACTGCCATTATTTACACCATACATTTTAACCATGTTTCCGGCGGACCCACTCAGTAAGAAAAGGTGTTAGATGACACAGGTAAAATATTCTAATATATTAAGTATATTGTATGGAATTTGCTGAGAAATAAAGTCTCCAAGTGGTTTCTTCCTTAAATCTGACAGTCCTTAACCCAAGTTCAATAAGCAGAAGAACAGGGCTGTTTGATAGTTTGTGTTCTTTCTTGTTTTTTGGCCAACTGTAGTTGGTGGTCTAATGAGAATATAACGTTAAGAAAGTATTTTAAACCAAAGACTAAACATTCTTTAAGAAAAATAAAAACTAATTTTGTCCAAAAAAAAAAGAAAAAAAAAACTAATTATCGAGTTGTAATTAAATTATAATTAAGCTCTTCAATAAGTTTCTTTATTCTAAAGTCAAGTCAATTTTATATACTTTTTGTTGTCCTCTGCTTTTCTCTTTGTCGTCTTTGCTTTGGAAAGCAAAAGCTTACTTGTACAAAACCGATCAGCCTCTTCAATAATACGATGAGTATGTGAGAAGAAGTTGAGTGACGACCTTCTCATCACATCGGCGGAGATGGTGATGGACAACAGGGCTGAGGCTGAGTACACGAGGGCTAAAACGTCGGTTTGGTGGGACATTGAGAACTGTGCTGTTCCCAGGGGTTGTGATGCTCATGGGATCACTAAGAAGTTAAGCGCAGCGCTGGCTAATATGAATTACTGTGGTCCTCTCTCTATCTCTTCCTATGGCAACACAGATCTCATCCCTAAAGCTGTTCAACTAGCTCTCTCCTCCACTGGAATCTCTCTTAACCACGTCCCCTCCGGTTAAAATCTCTTGATTTTTATAATACATATATAAATTTTGGATCGGAATGGATTATGTAGTTAGAGTTTAGGTTCAAGGAGCTGTGCTTATGTTGTGACGGACGATGCATTTCTAGGCCATACACTCTACTAAAATTATACTAGATGTGTGTTATGTTGTAACAGATCAGATGTGCATTCCTGGATCCAACCCTTGGCTTAGTATATATTGTCCGTTTCGGAATTAAATCCTTGCAGATTTGTATTGGATCGGTTATTCTCAAAAGACCTCGTACTAAATAGAGTTAGACCACATGTAAATATATATCAGATTTTTTTTTGTTTTAATATCCGTTGCTGGATTTGGATTACTTATTTATTCTAACATTTTATTTATTGCAAGGAACTGGATGTGGGTATGGTCGTTGAATCTCAAGTCTTTTTGGTTCTTGAACAGGAAGGAAAGACGCGAGTGACAAGAAGATTCTGGTGGATATGTTTTTGTGGGTGGTGGAGAATCCTCCTCCGGCTAATATAATGCTTATCTCCGGTGACATAGACTTCTCTGATGCTCTTCACCGGCTGCGAATGAGAAGATACAACATTCTTCTAGCACACCCTCAAAACATTTCACCTTCCCTGGTTGCTTCTGCTAAGACCTCATGGCTCTGGAGAAGCTTATTATTAGCAAGTGGGAGTTCTCTCACACAGTGTGGATCCTCAGGGGTACTTGACGGTTCTGAAATAACTAGTGAAGATGTTTCTGAACATGTTTTGTCCACACAAGCAATGGACTCAGGGTCTGGTTCTAGTAAGGCTGCGCGAAGTAAACTCAAAGGAATCTATGTCCCAAAAGCACCAAATGAGCTCTTAGTAAAGGAGGCAAATAGAAAGAAGCTTCAGAAGAAATGTAGTGAAACTAAAAACGTTGAAGAAAGTGTTCAAAACAATGACCAAGAGTCTTTGAAGTGCTTGGAGAAACAGAACAAAGAACTGATGGAGACTATTACAACATCTGAAAGAAATGTAGCTCCTCTCAATGTAGATTATGTCTACGGTGAACTAAGCCGTGACTTTCCGGTGCCCAAAGAAGTGAGGTAAATTCCAGTTGTGCCTCTCAAATGTCACATTTTTAAGTAGATTCTAATATGATTGTGTTAATATAAAGCTCTTACATCGATGACTTTATCTTCTCAATTTATCTACCGTCAATTGGTTTTAAGTTGGAAGCTCACGAAACTTTAACACTGACAATATTTTTGTGTAACAGAGAGAGTTTTGATGCAATCCCCATGAAATTAGAACCTACACAAAATGAGATTGTGATCGAGGAGTTGGAAGGCATGCTCAAACAGATCTTACAAATAAAGTCAGGTGAGCCAGAAACTGCACCTGCAGGCCTGAGTGAGAATCTAAAGGAGGACATGAACAAGAAGAAGAAAAAGAGGAACAAGAAGAAGAGTAGAGTGATTGAAGAAGATAAAGCTGAACCCTATGTTTGCAGTATCTGCAGTGTTATTTGTGATAGTCCTGCCATATTCGAGTCTCATCTTAATGGTCGTAAGCATGCTGCCATGGTTGAGAAGCACGCAGAGGTAAGTTAATGAGTCTGTTTCTGCACATCTCTAGAGTGTCTCAATTTGAAGTCAAAGGTTTGATTATGATAAAACGTTATTATTGAAACAGGCTCTACTTGGTGATAAGCAAATACCATATGATGTTGTTCAACATAATGGTCACTTGATAGATGGAGAGGCATCAGAGAATATCGACTACTTTGAAGACGTACCAGAGATTGATTACAAACCTCTTCCAAATGAAGAAGCTAGGTAAACTTCAAACTTGGCTTATGCCAAATTGAAGTATTCTTATTTTTGAAGTCTGCTACAGGGAATGGATTGATGCAATTTTCAACACACAAGAGCTTTCACAAAATGCAAATCTAACCCTGGAGTTTGAGAGTATGCTAAACCAAAGCTTGGAGATGAACTCAGGCGACTATGAAGGAGTCACTGAGCATCCAGAGGAGTTCAAGGACAAGGTGAGTAAAGATAAAGCTGAGTCTGAAGCATATGTGTGTAGTATCTGCAGTGTGGTATGCGCTTGTCCAACTGTCTTTGAGTCTCATCTGATGGGTCGAAGGCACGCTGCCAAGGTAAAGAAGCATGCAGAGGTAACGTTGAGTATTTTTTTTGGTTTTTAACGCTTAAAGTAGTCTCACTGATACTTGTTAAACACTGAGTGTACAGGTTCTCTTTGATGATAAGAAGATTCTAGAAGAAAGCCTTAAAGAAAAAGATCACCCAAGAGACTCAATGGTCAAGATATTAGAAGTTTCTCTGGAGGATACGTCGAAGCAGACGGTGGTTGAGGCTGGAAGCACATCTGAGCGTGTGGAGGAGGAGAAGCATGCTGCCACCGTGAAAAAGCGTGAACCCGTTGTGAAGAAGCATGATGCCGTGGTGAAGAAGCAAGCTGGGACCAAATTTGCTTATGTTAGAAAGAATGGGCCTTAACTGGGCCTTTGTATTTTCCCGCCCTCAATAATTATCCACTGGGCCTATGTGGTTGACAAACAAAATACTGTGATTAATGGGCCGCCACTTAAGGTTCATCATGATGGGGTTATTTAAATAAATGTGTGTATTTTTCAAATAAAAGGCTTATGATTAAAATGTAAAATCTACCTAAAGTTCGATTCATATTTTCTTGTATGCGTTTGAAATCACATACTGAAGTATCATTCATACCTGCTAGAAGGTTTGGACGAGATTCTAGGTAAACAAAATAATGTGCTGAATGGGCATATCACACGTGCA
This sequence comes from Brassica rapa, assembly GCF_000309985.2. Taxonomy (NCBI): domain Eukaryota; kingdom Viridiplantae; phylum Streptophyta; class Magnoliopsida; order Brassicales; family Brassicaceae; genus Brassica; species Brassica rapa. The sequence continues at coordinate 29,800,757 of NC_024796.2, forward strand.
TATATGCATGGTCAAACTATCATATTTTAATCTTCAAGTATATGATATTTTGGGCTACATTATATCATGTTGTTTGACAAATTCAACAAAGAAGGTTGTTTTTGGTTAAAAGTTGATCGATAACATGTCCCCAAACGTCAAAAATACAGGGAAAAGGAAACAAAAAATAGAAAAAAGAGATATTTAGTTATTAAAAATTCTAATTTTTCTGGTAAATTTATTGTATCTTTTGTTGAAACTAACATATTTTTTACACTGGTGCATGAAAAAAGAGAGTGGAATTAATAATTTTGTTTTATTTAATAGATAGATATATATACGTAGTTTAATTGCTACAAGATATTAATATTTCGTAAAGACAAATCCTAAAGACTTTTGAACTAAAAACCTTCTTCTTGGGTCGTTCCGCGTTAAATCGTTTTCCTTATTTTGATCCCTTCTTATACGCATTGATTTGGTCCTTTTAAACACCAATCTTCTTCCGCGTCTCTTCTACTCTACTCCATTCCTCATCCATTCAGGTAACCTGTTCTTCTGTTCCTGTTCCGACTGAATGTTTGTTGTCTGATGATTATTGAAAGTATTGTACGTTTGTCTCTTTTAGCCACTTCAATTGTCCCTGCACCATCTGCTCCATTATTTTCAAGCACTCTCCTTTTGATATCTAAAAGAAACAAAGTGCAATCGATGGATCTTACATTTTTTTTTGTTTATTCGTTGATATTATTCGCTACCGTAGCTTCTATGTTTTGTCTTGGACAAAACCCCCTTTTTACTCTTACTTTTGTTGTTTAGCTTCCAAGTCAGAACCAAAGCATCAAATCTTGACCACTGTTTGGTTTCTGCAGGAAAGTTTATTACATAACCAACCCAAATATTCGTTTGTCCACAAGTTTTTAAGAGACAATGTTCGGTTCGAAGAAATCACCAGCAAACCTTCCCAAGCACAACTCTGCTGATCCTGGATTCCACAAACCAAACCCGTTTGATTCAGATGATACCACCCTTAACCCCTCCAAGAGAACTTCCTCTGAACCCTCTTTAGCTATCACGACCAACCCTTTTGATGAGGTTGAGAAAGGGTCTAGTAGTAGCTCTTCCAAGCAGTCATTGACTTCGAACTCGAGACACCAGTACAAGAACAATTTCAGGGATTCAGGAGGTGTTGAGAACCAGTCTGTTCAGGAGCTTGAAGGCTATGCTGTGTACAAAGCTGAAGAGACTACAAAGTCTGTTCAAGGTTGTCTGAAAGTAGCTGAAGAGATAAGGTCAGATGCTACTAGAACTTTGGTCATGTTACATGACCAGGGTGAGCAAATCACGAGGACGCATCATAAAGCTGTTGAAATTGATCATGATCTCAGTAGAGTAAGCTCTCTCTCTCTCTCTTGTTTTTTTTCTTATTAATTGATTACAGATGAGAGGGTGTGTTTGTTTGGTGTGAAACAGTATTCTAAAAATAAGCCTAGTCGGCAAATCAGACCTTAACAAAATGATTTTTCTAGACCGATTTTTTAAAAAATCAGTCTAGACACTAAAAATATCGGTCTAGACGGCCGTGTCTAGTCAATGATCCCATAGTTAGGGCCTTGCGATTTCTCGAACATTGGTGTGAAATAAAATAATGACATGAGTCACATGAGGTATATTGATTAAGATATTTTGATTTTGAAGGGCGAGAAGCTTCTTGGAAGCCTTGGAGGTATGTTTTCAAAGACATGGAAGCCGAAGAAGACTCGCCCTATAAATGGTCCTGTCATATCTAGAGGTTTGCTTCTTGGTTTATTCTCGCAGCTATTTTAGTTTTTTTTTTCTTACTAACTGCATGATTCCCATTGTGTGTGTTTTTAGATCACTCACCAACGAGAAGAGTTAACCACTTAGAGAAAAGGGAAAAACTGGGACTGAGTCCAGCACCAAAAGCACAGTCAAGAACCAGAGAACCTCTCCCTGAATCAGCTGATGCCTATCAGAGAGTGGAGGTTAGCACTTCTCTTCCCTCTCTTGCTTTTTTTTCTTTCTTTCAGAGGAACATTACTATAATCTCACATATGAGATTAAGGGCAGGTACTAAGATTTTGAGACTATAAACAATTAAGTAAAGATTTATATAATTTTTTTTTTCAAATTTGGGAACCTATAAAGTTTTCAATTTTAGAGACCATAGGCCAATGCTTCACTAGTCTATGCTCAGGACCGGTCCTAGATGAGTGTTGCATGAACATGATGCAAATGCACAAAGATCCATACCCTGATACATTGATTAAACATCAAAAGCTAGCTTCTCTTGACATTTGAGTAAAAAAAGTTATGTAATCTTTACTAATTTATACGTTTATGACAGATGGAAAAAGCTAAGCAAGATGATGGACTTTCTGATTTGAGTGATCTACTAGGGGAGCTAAAGAACATGGCAGTTGACATGGGAAGTGAAATGGAAAAGCAGAAAGATGGTCTTGATCATCTTCATGATGATGTTGACGAACTCAATTACAGAGTGCAACAATCAAACCAACGTGCCAGCCGGTTGCTCAGGAAGTAGATGAACATAGTTATATGTTCATTACACTCCTTCCTCTCGTGTTTCTTCAGTGAACTAGTTGCTTATATACGTTTCTGTCTATGTTTATATTGGATATTGATTTGAGCAATCACAAAGTTCCGGCAAGCAATTTGTCTTCCTCCGACAGGAATCAGAGGCAGTGTACTACCTTGGATCTGCTGGGCAATCTGGACTTCAAGAAACGCGCTGGTCTTTGAAAAGAAAAGCTATACATCTGAGGAGACAGCGACAAAAGGAATAGCATCAGCACAAGAATGGAATCTAGCGCAGCAAAAGAACGAACTTCATACCTCCATGTTGCAGAAGGAGAGGGAGACGACATCATCTAGTAGAAGGCAACAAAATGGGGAAGCGGTCATCTGCCACACAGACGCGGCTTGGGAGAAAGAGAGAAAGAGAGCAGGACTAGCCTGGACGTTCTCAGGCTCATCCCCCCCGATCGTATGGGAAGAAACCCGTGTAGAGGAGTTTGTTGGATCACCACTAGTGGCGGAAGCCATGGCGGTTCGAGCGGCTCTATCGAAGGCTGTGGAGCTAGAGATCGCCGATCTCAGAATCCACACCGACTGCTTAACGCTCCTTGGAGCAATCACCGGCAAATCGCAGAGAAAAGAAATTATTGGAATTGTCTCAGACATCCGATCAATCTCTTCTGCTTTCGCTTCTATCCTTTTTCTTCATATCGCTAGATCGAAAAACTCAAACTGTGATCGCTTAGCTAAGGCGGCTCTTCACCACCGTGTTTTGAACTTGGGCTAAGGCCATTTGGGCCAGAACCTCCTTTATTTTCTATCTTTAATATAATTTCAGTGACAAAAAAAAAATATTGGATATTGATTATGAAAGAACAAAAATCTTAATAGAATACAAGCAAACATATACTTTCTCAAGAAATTCTGACAAACAGAAAGATGATGTATGAATCTCTCTCATAGTTTCATAATCTTATTTAAGTTTTTGTAAAAAAAAATTGATCTTTGTTGTGCTTATCTGATTATCTTTGCATCTACAGAAGGATGCTTCCACATAAGGTACAACTAGAGATGAAAAGCAACTAAACAGTTAAACATTCGATCAAAGAATCATTTCTACATAAGAAAGCAGTATATGGAAAACATAAATGGTTAGTCCATTTCAAAAAAATTATACACACTGTTAGTTCTTTTCTTTACTTCGAATTAAATAAACCATCTCTATTGTATAAAACATAATGACACAATAACTACAAAATAAATCCCGCACGGTCACACTCTTAAGAATACTTGTATTATTGGTTATCTCTTCAAGAGTCTTTCTTACAAAATAGTAATAAAAGACTCAAACAAAAACAAGTGTGGAAGGGAACGCAACAGAAATAACAACCAACAATGTCTTCTTCTCTTCTTGTTTCTACTGCTAACAAGAATCTTCAATGAAAGAAAAATGATCAGGCCTTGGATGTCATGATCTCAATGACAGCAGTCCATGTCCCAGTCACAGCTATCATAACACCAATGAGGAAAATAACAACATCTACCACCTTTCTTGCAAAGCTCAGCTCCTCTTTGAAAGCCTGTAAGTGGAAGAGCGATGGCAAAACAAACCCCAACACCACACAAACACTGCTCCCAACAAGAGACAAGAAGTCTGCAAAGTTAGGGACAAGCAGGGCAACGAGAGTGACCACCAGCACAGTGGACCAACGAACCCAAATGGAGTAACTAGAGCTGCAGAGACGGCGCTCTATGACCTCATAGACAGGATGCATCATGAGTGGAAACGTGAAGAAGAGGTTGATTGCTAAGCCTAGCTGAACAAGAGTGCTCACCAAACCTGCTCCTAGGTTTGTGGTGATGATATCTTTAGTCTCGTCTCCATAAGCCATGTACCCTAGCAGCCCAAACGCTCCGTACATGATCGAGATTAACCCCATGGCTAGCCCCAACGCTCTTCCAAACTTGTCTTTGTACTTAGCCTCTAGCTCCAAAGGAAGTACCTGTAGAGATGTTTCAACCAGTGTTAAAAAATAGGTCTAGACGATGTCTGCTTAAACAATAATCTTCTGTGCAAAACTCCACCTAGCGATTTTTTGAACATTGGTTTCAACAAAGACAACAACATGAGATGTAATAGAGAGGAGAGTGATTCTCTTTTACCATTCCAATCCCTTCAAACAACTCCTAAACAATACTTTTCTATAAAACGTCTAACGCCTAGCGATTTTTTAAACATTGGTTTCAAAACACAGAGACAGGAGATGTAATAAAGTAGAAAGTGTTTGTCTTTACCATTCCAATACCTTCAAATGCATACACAGCAACTCCTAAACAATAATTTTCTACAAAACGTCTAACGACCGCCTAGCGATTTTTCAAACATTGGTTTCAAAACACAGAGACAGAAGATGTAATGAGAGAGGGAAGTGATTGTCTTTTTTACCATTCCAATCCCTTCAAACAACTCCTAAACAGTAATTTTCTACGAAATGCCTAACCACCGCCTAGCGATTTTTTTTTGAACATTGGTTTCAACACAGACAACACATAGAGACAGGATGTAATAAAGAGGAAAGTGATTCTCTTTTACCATTCCAATCACTTCAAACGCCTACACAGCAACTCCTAAACAATAATTTTCTACGAAATGCCTAACCACCGCCTAGCGATTTTTCAAACATTGGTTTCAAAACATAGAGACAGGAGATGTAATGAAGAGGAAAGTGATTCTCTTTTACCATTCCAGTCCCTTCAAACAACTCCTAAACAATACTTTTCTATAAAACGTCTAACCATAGAGACAGGAGATGTAATGAGATGTAATGAGAGAGGGAAGTGATTTGTCTTTTTTACCATTCCAATCCCTTCAAACGCATACACAGCGACTCCCAACCCATAAAAGAACACAGAGAAGCCACCAAAGACTCTCAAAGGAGGTCTCTTCTTAACAAAGATAAACACATCCTGAACCATAACCACCAAGGTAGCCGCCACGTCAACAACATCAGCGAATATACTCAAAGGAGCGAGATGAGTCAGCGTGGGGATGGAGTTAAGCCCGAGCTGAAAAGGGAAACACGCCCACATGTACACAGAGCTGGGATCAAGCCCCAAGATAACTTCAGTCCCACGGCTAAGCAAGTTGGCCATGGTGGTGGCGACGAAGATCAAGTAGCTGACGCAGAACCCTGCCTGGGAGAGGACGAGCATGACGTCGACGACGAGGCGCCCGGCGGGGCCGCAGACGGCTTCGCCGAGGTCGCCGAAGGAGGTGATGGAGGAGAAGCCGGAGAGGGACTCGAGCTTGCGGCGGGTGCGGACGAGGAGCATCATGCAGAAGAAGGTGAGGGAGGAGACGAAGAAGAGGGTGAGGAGGCCGAGGAGCCATCCGGTTTTCTTGAAGGTGTAGGGGAGGCCGAGGACGCCGGCGCCGACGATGGCGATGAAGACGTTGGCGAAGGTTTTGGGCTGTGAGGAGAGGGTTCGTGGGCCGAGGAGAGGGGTGTCTTCTCGTGGGACGTAGAGGGAGTTGGAGGATGATCGGAGGGAGTGGGTGGACGATCCCGAGTCTTGATCGTACTCCAAGCCCATCAGGACAAGATGATAACTAAGAAAAGAGACAAGATCTGTGTGTGTTTGAGGCTGTGGTTTGTAGTTGGAGATGATAAAGGTGGAAACTTTACCACATCTCAGGAGTCTTCTTGTTAATCTGAGAGAAACAAAAAAGGTACGAAAACGACAAAGTTTTTGTTTTTTTTAGAGTTGTAGTATTATGTAATGGACCGACACATGTTACTTAGTTTAACCATATACTTTTTGTAATGAGCTGTTTTGTTGGATTTGAATGATTTGGAGAAGGATATTAAATAGAGATCAAATCAAAGTGAATAAACATAATCAAAGTGAATAAGGGAGGAGAGGACAGGTGTGAGGAGAAATTGAGAAATGATTGAGGAGGTGTCAACCAGTAACAGGGAAGCAACGTGGAGGTTGCAGACGGCGCACGTTTCTTTTCTTTTTTTTTTCAACTTCTACACGCTTCTCTGCTCCTCTTTGGGCTCTCTCCGTCTCTCTTTGGGCCATGTGAATGATTTAGGAAGAGACTAGAGAGTGTATTCAAGCTGAGCTTGTATCATCATCATCTACAGGAGAAGGTCGGTTCAGTCATCTTTGAGATTTGATGGTGTCAGTGCTCCTCCAAGACATGTTCTCCTCTTAAGTCTAACTTGTGTTGCTTTAATGATCAAGCCTCTGTCCTTTATTACTGCTTTTGTCATCTAGCTGTAGTGGAACTCGATCATTTTGTCTTGCTAAAACTAGACTCGTTTTCAACAGATGGAAAAAAAAGCAAAGCTACAAGATGGGTTTCAGATTTGAGTGATCTGTTGGGGGGAGCTAAAGAACATGGAAGTTGACATGTGAAGTGACAGAGAAAAACAATCTTCATCATGATGTTGAAGAATTCAACTTCAAGTGCAACCAAAACAGCAGCTGCCAGCTGGGAAGTGGATGAACAGAGTTATACATGTTCATCACAGACCCTCTTTTGTTTTAATCTTCTGTGAATCTTGTTGCTTAAACTCAAAACGCTTCTTATTATGGAAAACCTAAACTTTATTTGTATACAACACAAGCAACCATATTGTTGTTGTTCTTCTGTATCATACAGATTTGTCTCCTGACAATTCATAGATAATGTGTATGAATCTATAACCTAACAGCATCAGAGCTAAAGGTAGACATACACTACAGAAAAATTGAGAACATGTGAGATTTATTAGTAAGAAGAATTAACACAAAGACTCTTTTTATCTCAGCTCTAATACAAAATTATTCTCTGATCCTCTCTTCACTCAATAAAGGGTCTGAAGCCATCAAGACACAAATATTACATGAGAATCACACAAAGCAATGTCTCATAGTTGGGAAAAGAACTAAGAAACATGACCAATAACAATAACAAATAGCTTTGGAGTGTATTAAAAGTGACAAACATACATATCCACTACTGAAGCTTGAGTTCCATGATGTTCTTGGTCTTGGGAGGATACGCCAAGTAAACCTTGACCACCCTCTCCACAACCTCCAGCTGCTTCTTGCCTTCAGCATAAGCCTCCTCCACCTTAGAATGGTCGGTGAGATTCTTGTTCATGCGGAACCCATCCAAGGTCCTTCTCTTAGCGTACTCCCTGATGTTGTAGTCAGGGTACTGACGCCCCGCTCGAAGCAGGGAGCGACAGAGGCTGATGACTTGAGCTTTATCTACCATCGCAGTGAATGAAAACTAACCCCTTTTATTGGTACAAAGCCTGCTTACATTAACAAAGATTAAGAGTCAAGATAAGGGCTAAAGACACAAACTTTGACATATGAAAAGAAGATTTTGTAGACAGTGGAACTGGATTATAAGCAAAAAAGAACCAAACTTTCTCCAGAAAATCAAACATTAACAACACAAAGCTTCACTGAAAACTATGGCAATAAAAACCAAAACTTTTAAACAAAACCGATTAAATTGACTCTAAAACAACCTCTTTAGACAATCAAGAAGGAACTTAATAGCCATACACATACTTAAAGAGTCATAAACTTGAATTTTCTCTACCACTGCAGTAATAGACATTAACCCTTTATTGTACAAAGCCCTGCATAAACGCAATTCAATATAACAACACACAATCTAGGAAAGTGATTAGCAGTGCCAAAAAAAACAAAAGAGAATGAGTCAAGATAAGGGCTAAAGACACAAACTTTGACATATGACAGTGGAATTGGATTAAAGCAAAAAAGAACCAAACTTTCTCCAGAAAATCAAAACTAGTTAGTGAGGAGATTCATTTATCAGCAGCATTCAATCTCTAACATTAGCAACAAAAGCTTCACTGAAAAAATATGCTAAAGAAGCAATTAAAAAAAAAACCAAAACCGATTAAATTGTATCTAAAACAACAACTTAACAGCCGACATACAACTAAAGTACTAAACTCCACCAAAATTGTATAGTAATTGCAGACAACAACTAAAAGAGACAAGAACATCTAATTCACACAAGAGAGGATCCATCCAATCAAATTCAGGTAAGAATAGAATCTGAGGAAACGAAACTCCAAAGTCCAAATTCGTATAAACATACCTAAGATGAAAACGTCGATGTGTGATTAGTTCCCTCACGTCGACGACAACAAAGTGGGAGCTCGGCGTTGAGGTTCCTTCTCCGTGCTTACATAAACCTAGTAGTTAGTTAAAACCGAAATTGAACCGGGAAAGAATAATTAAACCGGTTTAATAATGGGCCTGACATTTAGGCCCGTTATATTTGGGCTAATAGGTGAAAAGCATTTTTTTAATAATAAGCTGTATGACGTGGCATATTTCACAAAAAAAAAACACTATTCTCTTGTCTCTCTCTGTCAACGCTCTGTGAGTGAGAGAATGTAGTCAACTCTGTTTTAAGGCTTGGTTTTGGTTTAACCGGTTCTGCGTCAAACAAAGTGTGAAGGTACTTGTGATCTGCGTCTTGTCTCTCTTCTTTGCTCTCTCACTCTCTCACTCCAAGACGTTGAAGCGTGATGGTAAAGTCTGCTTTTTTCCACCGTCTGGTTCTTCTGTGTTTATGTAATCCTCTCTCCATTACTTTTGATTTCTATAGCTCTTTAACAGATTTGGAACATACCCATTGTCAAGATTCTTTGTATCTCTCTATAAAGTTTTATTCTTTTCGATTGGCTTATGTGTGGACAAGGAATAGATCCGATAGTATATGTACTACTAGCCTCAGTCAAGTTCTGTCTGTGTATCAATCATGAAGCTAGTTACTTAATATATATATTATTAATATTAGCTCTCTTTGCTCATTGTATTGATCTGTTTGCACAGTGAAAGGTTTGAATGAAATCAAAGCTTCTTTAGGATGGAGAGTGGTGTATTCATGATCCTTGAGGAGATGGAGATCTCCCACCTTGGTCACAGAACTGTAAGTCCTACTTTTTTCTTCTTGTTCTGGCTTTAATGTTTTCTTCTGTATATTACTTGACTGAACATAGATAAGTTTACGCGGTTTCGATTGTTGGACCTTGCAGTAACAATCCTTTTGGATTTGACTAGACTGTTAGAGCGTTCATGTTTTGAGATGGTTAAATTGAAAACGGTGTTTGGTTTGTTTGATTTTTTTCAAGGATCTACATAACAACAAGCTGACTGGTCCAATCCCTTCACAGACTAAGCGACTAAAACGGCTGAAAGTTACTGTATGTTCCTTATGCTCTTACAGTGATATAGTGTGGTTGATCTTCTGTCTTTTTCATTTTACCTTTGTTTATTGTTCTGAGACTTGCATGTGACAGGAGTGTGTTATTTGTGTCATCATATCATGCCAATGCTTCACCTAATCATCTTCTCTGTTGCAACTTTTAGAAACCTGAGGTGGAATAAACTACAAGATGTGATTCCTTCCCCCTGAGGTTGGTGAGCTGAAGAGGCTAACCCATTTGTAAGTTACCATTGTGTTTCTTGTTTAGCTTCTGATGATTATCCATATTTGCGTCCAAATGAAAATCATGGTTTCTTTTTTAAGGTACTTGAGCTTCAATAGCTTCAAGGGAGAAACTCCAAAGGAATTAGCTGCTCTTCCGTTAGCTTCGGTATCTACACCTTCATGAAAATGGAACAAGTTTCTATCTTTCATATTGTATAGTTAAAGACACATTCCACTAATCTATATTCCTCCTTAATCAAATAAAAGTATCAGTTTTATAGTTTTTTTATTAATAGATAGACCAAAAATGACAACACCATTAATTATTAATTGGATCTTAAGTAACATAAATAAGAAATTTAATAAATTAAAAATAAAACTTAAATATGAAGAGATATCTTTATATATAAAGTAAGGTTTGTTCTCTCCAGGATGTGCCACCTAGGATTCCACCTAGGAAAGTTGAGCTTTCTCGCGCTGCCACGTGTCCCCATTAATGAAACTCGGCGTTTCATTTAACCGCACGTCGGGATGGACTTTCTTCGTTCATCACATGTTGGGCTTCTAAAAATAAACGCTAGAAAAGTTATTGATTAGGTTGTTTAATAGTTGGGCTTCCATAATTTCACAAACCTAAGCCCATAATGATTTCTCACGTCAACCGACCCTCTTTTCAAACGGTTCTTTGGAAAGCGAAGACGCCGTCGTGATGAACGATGTGCTTCCCAGCGGCTTTGGAGATCCGGCACCGTTACGTAAAACGCTTGCATTCAATCACCGCTATCAATGCTCCATTAACCTCCTCATAAACGCCACCGACCCACTACTACCACCACGTCTCAATCAATACACACCTCCTTATGAATCTACTACTATAAATCTGGGAGTTCCTTTCCCTGAGATTCATCGCTTTCTCCTTCTCAATCATCATTGTTGTTGGATTTCTTCTAATCATCTGGTCGGATTCAGTACTCTCGGTGTTCCCCCTACAAAGAGTCCGCTCTCCGTTGATTAGAGTGTTATCTGTTTTTTCAGATTTGAGACGTCAGTGATTCATGTTATACTTATTGAAGAAAGAGATTACAAATTAGTGCTGCACAAAAAAAACTTACTGAGATGCTTATTGGATTATGCTCTGATTTTTTACCGGCGGAGAGATTGTATCACCAAGAAAAAAGGAGGTGATTTGGGCAAATATCGGCAATGACTAAGCTCTCAAAATGATTGCTGGTGAAGCTTACGGCTGAGCATGGTGCTCTCTGCATCGGGAGAATTCATCTAATCAAAGGCCACTTGCTTAGATGTTGATGCCATGATCTTCCACGTGTTGTATTAGTGTTATAATGGTTATGACTTATGAGTATGGATATGAGTTTCGGATTATGGCATTTAGTTTGTCACTAACATGCTCAATATTTTTTTTTGTAAAAGTACATGCTCAATATCTTTACTTTAGAATTTAGATAAAACTGGTATGTAGAAGTTCTAAGTATGCATATATGATCATTGGTTCTCCAGGAATTGTTATTATTTTAAAAAATCCTGAATGAGCTTTACAAGTGGTTTCAAATACACATTAAATGGGTCAAAATCAAAACATTTGGTTATTATTTTTGGGCGAGACCAATATGTGTGAGATAATTTCTTCTAAAAAAGAATTAAAAAATTAATAAAACCCTCACCTTATTTATTTTTGAAGAAAAATCCTGAACTTATTCCATAGATTATAAATATGGTTAATTTTCAAAGATCAATGTTGGAAATGTCATGCAATCATTATTGATTTTATCCAAAACCGCTCTGGATCCCTAGGTCTACAAGAACATATGTATCTATTCGTTACAGACCATCCATGAGCACCACTAATCAGCTACGTTGATCTAATGACGAGATGCCTTTCCACTCGGAAAGCAGGAGCTCAGTATGTGAAAAACATACAAAAATATTACCATAAAAATAGTGTCAACTTAGGGATGCATCACTTTCGAACATCAACACAAAGTTTTTATATCAATGCCATTTGTCTATACGATATTCTCATGTTATGTAGGGAAAAGTTAGCAGTCCGGAGAATCTACTTGAACAAGACTGAATGGATGTAAAATAAGACAATGAGAGATTAAAGTTGGAAGGCCATCAAAAAAATCATTACACAAAATAAACGTGAGCGCTCCAATGTAATTAGATAGATTTTAAAATATTAATGAATAAGTTATTTCTTTTCCATGTGTAATTAATTTTCAGAAAATATATCTTTAAAAATAAAAATAATTTAATTCATAAAAAAACATATAAATGAAATAGAAATTAACGGAAAGTTCACTTATTATTTATAACTCTACTGAATCCAATTGACTGTAATTTTTAATCCATAGACTAAAACAAACAATGAAATAAAGTAAATAATTTTAATTTTAAATTATATAATAGTTAGATAAGTATATAATCTCCAAAATGAATAGTAAAATAAAGATAAAATTGTTGTGAAAATATTATTAAAGTTATGATATTCTACTCAAATAAATTGAATATTTTAAAGTTATCATTATTTGTTTGTATGTAATACAATTTTCTATAATGATTTTAAATGCTTCATAGATTTATATAAAATCATATAAAATAGTTTTTATTATAACTTCCCGTCCGTAGGGCGGGCCGATCCTAGTATAGTTATAAAACTTGGCCTCTCCCTCTCTCTCTCATAAGACTTTCTCCAAAGGAAATATTTTCTTCTCTCTCTATGTTGTTTTGTGTGTGTTTACTTTCCTAACAATCAAACCTACTTTTCTTCTTTCATCAATTTTGTTTCCCAAAGTAAAGAGAAAACTAGTCTCCCTTGGTAAGGCAACCTTCTGGTTTTATATAATTTATTTTCTTCTCATCTTCTGTTCGATTATTTTCTTCATCTTCTTCTGTTTGTAATTTTCTGAGAATTAGGTTTTCATTCCTTGAGAAGCAATCTAAAGGTATCATTGTCTGAATCCTTGATTTCTCTGTGTTTTGTGTGTTTGGTTATGTTTGAGTTTAAAAACTGTTGGTAGGGCTTTAAAGCCTGCAGAGTAGTCCTCAAATATTTGATCATATCTCAGTTTTAATTGTATCACGATCAGATTACAGTTTTGTCTTTTAGGTATTGATGTCATTGATGACTTGTTGGCATGACACACATGTTTTGATTTAGACTCTTAAAAGTCAACATGTGTCCTTTGGATGTAGATTCCTTCGTTTAAAAATTGTTGAAATGAAGAAGAATGTTTAGTCATCTTTGGTTATGTAATTTGAGTACAGAAAGAAAAGTTATTTTAATTTGATATGTTTAAAAGTTGTCCACTCTTGTGGTTTATAGATGTCTGAAGAAGGTTCTGTGGAAACGGCACATGTAAAGGACGTGGGACCTGTGGAAGATGTTGTTATATCTGAGGCACCCAAGGGTCAAGAAGAGTGTGTATCAGAGACTAATGAAGTGCCTGTGCCTAAGCCACCAAGTGTGAACTCAACTAGAGCTGCTGGTACACGAGCAGGTAAACCGCAGGTTAAGTCCCGTTATCGCGGTGATCATCATGTGAGCTCAATTCATGATCACTGCAAACATGGGACACATGGCAAGAGGTGTGATCAACATGATGATGCGGTGAAACCATGGAAGGTAGTGAGGAGAAAGAGTGTTGAAGCCTCAGTGACGGTTAAAGTTGAGATTCCAGGTTTGAGAAAGAAGTCTTTGGCAAGTGTGACTAAACCGGAAAGCTCTGTGGCTGCAAAGAGAGATGGTGAGATGGCGAGATCTGTTGAAGCTAAGAGGAACAAAGGAACCATAAGTACTCTAACTGGTTCAGCTGTAGTTAAAAAGGTTCCTGGCTTGGCAAATGATAAGTCAAGTTTTGCTATGAAGAAGGTTTCTGCTCCAAAGAATAAGGAGAAGAGAAACACTCAGGCAATTAGTGGTGAAGATGTAAAAGAGAAGACAGTGTGTGTTGTTGAAGCTAGCGTCAAAGGTGTTCAGAGTGAGAAGCAAGCATCATCTGAGAAGAAAAGTGGTGATGCAGAGCTTGAAGCAGATCAAACCCCTGAGAAGAAGATTAGGCCTAAGAGGATGATGTCAGGTGCAAAGGTGAATCTAGCTAAGCAGATGAGTTTCAAGAAAGGGAAGACTCTTGAACCAAGACCTGAGGACGCTTCTCCTAAATGGATCAAGTTCAGAAAGAAGGTTGTGCAGGAACTGAAACCTCAAACCGAAGGGAAGAAGAAGAAGAATCTGAAAGGTATTGAGACAAGAAGTGGTTCTTGTGAAGGAAGCAAACATGAGAAGGTTGTTCTGAGGCATCAAAAGGTAGAAGGGAAGAAAAAAATGATGACACTATTCAACAATGTGATTGAGGAGACAATGAGTAAGTTGACAAAGGTGAGGAAGACCAAAGTGAAAGCTCTTATCGGTGCTTTTGAAACTGTAATCTCTCTTCAGGACAATAAGACACCTCAGAAAGTTCAGAGCAAGGCCACAACATTTTAAGGTTTAGTCCTTTGGGTGGCCAACAGTGAGACAACAGAAACTTATTTGTGTGCTGCATATGATCGATATAACATGCAATATTTCAAACTTTGAGAACTTATTTTGAGAGGAAGAGAGCTATAGATATAACTGTCTTGTTACTGTCCTCGAGAGAGCAAAAGGATTTATGACCTTGACAATATAACTGAAGATGAAGTAAAGATTTCAAGTTTTATCTATTTTCCACAATTAAAGAAAAAGAACAGTTTATTATTTTTTACAATCATGATCTATGTAGCATGGAAGCGATGTCCATTTCCAGTTTTAGAATCAAATCGAAAATTTATGGAAGCTTTCAGACTCTCAATTTCAAAATCTTTATAACTTTTTTTATAAGAAAAACGTATTAAGTTTGTGTTTCCATTTTGAAATCTTGCGTTTGTGTTTTGAAAATTCAGTGTTTTATATAAAAAAACCGAAATCAAAAGTTTATGGAAGCTTTCAGACTCTCAATTCCAAAATCTTTATATATATATATATATATATATATTTTTTTTTAAAGAAAAATGTGTTAAGTTTGGGTTTCTATTTTTAAATTCTGCGTTTGTGTTTTGAAAATTCAGTGTCTTATATAAAAAAACGTGAAGTTATTTTTATAGGGTGATTTTATTTTAGGGGATGTTATTCAATCGGTGATTTAAAATCAATTTTTAAGTTTTGTAATCAATTAAACTTTTAAAATTAAACATAGTTTTTAATTAATGAATTCTAAAATCTACGTAATATACCTTGGATTTTGATTTATTTGTTCATGAGAATCCACCACAAATGATTGGAAATCAATTTTAAATACAAAGAATTTTTAGATCCTTTGAAGTTGAATAACACTACATTTAAATCACACTTAATAACACCAGATTTTAAATTTGATTTATAAATACCATATTCAATAACACTAGATTTTAAAGTAGAATTTAGAATCATCATCTATTCAAATAACACCACCTAAATTAATTCTCCTAGATCATTTATAAATGCATAAGAATAATTTATATAATATTTATAGAATTTTATAAACACAATCCCACCTTCTAAATACTAAACTTTAAATAGTAATCACTAAATCTAACCCCAAATGTTATTGTGTTTTTGATTGAGTGTAATTTTAAAAATTGGTAACCAATTTAGGATATTTTAAAGAAATTATTGATAAAAAAAATCAAACTAATATACTGACCAAAAATTGTTGACACATTTTAATAAGTAATCAATTTAGATTCTTTTGCATATCTATCAAGACTTGACTATATTTTTCAATTATTTTTCAATTAATTCTTTTAATTATTTGGTTATTTTTCTCAATTCAAATATTATTATTTTGGTAATATTTTATTCAAACATAACATTTGATAAATTGTTTTTTGACTTTGTGGGCTTAAACATTTTTTAAATTGTATATAAATTCGTTCATCTGATTCAAAAAATTATCACAAAACCAAAAATCATATATATAATCTGATAAATATGAGTAATTCGGTTTTTATAGTTTCTATCGTTTTAATGACTATAGTTTCCCCAATTTTCAATGCTAAAATGGTGTATAGTATCACTTGTGGAATGGCAAAAGATTCGATGAGACCTTGTTTGGTCTTGGCACCAGGTCAGGTGCCAACAAGACCTTGTTGTGATGCTCTTCAAGCCATAGAGTTCCAAGCAACGACCAAACAGATTCGACAATTTTATTGCAACTGCTTTAAAAATGTTATCCATTCATCTCCATATGTAAAACTTATACCCTTGCCTGAACTCTGTCGGATTCCTATAACTGGGATTTTAACCCCACCTCATGGTTGTGATAGGTATGATTAATTTTTATATTAATTTTTTAGATTAATAATTATAAAAATTAATTTTTATGTGAAACAAAAAAAATTGTTACGTGCAGGTTGAAATCTTCCACCAATATTATCCATAGTCGTGTTTTTCAAAATTTCAATAAATATATATATGAGATATTTTCTTTTATTCTTTAGTTAATTTATAATTTAACTTTTCTAATTTTTATATAAATTTTGTTTCTCAGCATCCAAGTCTGAAGCAAAGAAGAAGAAGAATATGCAAGGAGCAAGAAGATTAATGCGATTACTAATGTATCAAAATATTTTCCAAAAATAAGATAACATTCCGTCTTTTTAAATCACTCATGAGCATATTTTCTTTAATTAGGCGACAAAATTCAGCGACTATAATAGAAATAACATAACACTAACATGATGTGAAAACACACCCGTTGTTGAGATTAGTGGTAAGAGAGCCAGAGATAATCTGTCTCTAGTGTTATGCTTTGTATTGAACAATGTAGTGCACGAGAACCCCATATGTGAACCAACACATAAATCTACATTATACAAATATCTGTTTGGACGGTTTATTTAATACAGTTTGGTCCGTTTTGGGTAACTGTATAAAATTTTGTTCAAAAGAAACTAAATCTGTGATTAAATAAAGAACAATCATTTTTTTGGTTTTATTTCTCTTAAATACCAATGAGAAACAAAACTTTCGTTTACGGCTAATCAAGCACGACAAGCTGGGGTTCGACGGTTTTGAGAGAATGAGAGTGAACTTTGCTGGTCTGTTGTTAAAAGATTATGCCATCAAGAACTTGGTTTACGGTTATGGGATGAAGAACTACCCACTCCAACGATTGAGAAGGTCTGCCATAATATGTTTTTTTTTGGGGTAAAATGTTTTTTTTTTGGGACAAATGTTAAAAGTTGAGAATTGTCCAGTAAAAATAACATTCTGCCATAATGTTTATCCTTCTTAAAGTTCTTATCCAAAACCAAGAGCAAATTATTTTATGATCGGTTGTGTTATCTTTAATTAGGAGTTTTGTTGGTTCTTTGATACCAATCTACAGAATATTTCTGTCGATGAAAAGCCATCTCAACAGATGCACTTTGTGCCTGTCCAATGAAGTCCTAATGGTACAAGCATAAGATCCCATAATTTACGAGTGATTTAGCTTCATTCCTAGGCAGTGTTTTTAAAAACCGGACCGACCTGATTGTTGGACCAAGTTTGACCATGAACCGGGGATATAGTCATAATGAAATTATATTTTAATAATTTTTTAATACAAATTTTGACCGTTCAACCATAATTATATCATTCATAAGCCATATATATATATATATATATATATATATATCTGAATATCTATTAAATATTATTATTACTCATAGTTTTTTGATCATTTGTATTTTATTATACAAAAATTAAACTATAGATTATAAAATTATCAATGTGAGACTTTTAACAATTTTCATTATTTATAGTCATTTTAATAAATTCAAAATATAACATACACAAAAAATCTAAATTTTTATTATATGGTTTATATGATTGTTTAATTTATTTTAATAATATAACATTAAAATATGGAAGATATGTAAATTGTTGTCAAATCTTTATTATTAAAATTATTAATTATCAAATATATATAATTCACTTTTGATAATTCCATAACTTTTATTTAAGGAAAGAAAGCAAAATAATAATCGTAGATTGTTAATTAATTTCATGGTTAGTTTAATGAGAAGTATATAATATATGTCAAGTGGACCAACATATTTATTTCTCTATAGACTTTAAGAAGTATTCTAGTGATACCACGTGTCATAGTTAAAATGTTGTAATGTTTATCTTTTTTTTTGTTAAAGAAATGCTTATCTTTTAATATATACTAGGTAATAACCAGCGTCTTGCGCATGCTGAAATTATTAATTTTGCTATTTCTTAAGATAAGAAGATATTAGGTATGTTTAATTTTGATATCAGTTCGGTTTTAGGTTAGTTTGTTTGGTTTTTAATCTACTAAAATATAACTACCATTCTGAATCAATATTTATTTTGTTTCTTCGGTTAAATGCTTGAGGTTTTTAGTTTTTTTCGATGATAACCAAAATCTATTATTATTTGTTTGGTTTCATATCATATGAATTTTAGGCAGTCCTGATGTCCAACTAATGGTTTCATATTATAATTTCTAAATGCATGAAAAATAAAATCAAATCTAGATAATAATTGAAGAGAAAGAAGAAAATTATGAAGACAAATCATTTCATTAAAATTTGGTCGATGGTAAAAAGAAACGTTAAAAAATAATATTTCAGCTTCCAAGAGAATTAGAATCTTCACTTGTAGTGAATATTTAGTTATATAGGTACTCACTTCAATGTGCACATATATGTAGGGCGAGGCAAAATATCCGTAAATTTAGATTTGATTTGTTATCCTTTTCGAATTGAACCAAAAATCTGGATATCTGTAACTCTACGAAGCTAAGAAAATGCTAATATGCAATATCCATAGAAACAAAAAAGTCACAAATATTAATATTTTTAGAAAAATATATCCGATTTGATTCATTATATGCTATATATAATGAATTATATATATAAGTTTTACAATATTGTTATTTACTAAATTTATTAAAATAGTTATTAGTATTCAAAAAAGTTAATAATTTTTTTGTAATTTTTTTTATCTTAGAGTTTTTATTCATTTTTAATTAATTTATTTATTTTTACAGATTGGATCGGCTATCCGGTTAAAATCTTTAAAAAATTGGATATCTGTGATACCGTATATTCGGATAGCTATGAATCAAATCAAATCGAATATTTAATTATTCAGACGAAACAAATCGGATCACGAATATCTTTAAAACCCCGGATATCTGATTCGTGCCCACCTTTACACACATATATATATATATATTATATATATATATAAGTGATTGATGAATATCTAAAGATACAGTTAATTAACATTAAAATACATTTTCTTCAAAATAACACATAAAAGATAAAAATTCTTAAAATAAAAATTAAGTAAAAGTAAAATAAGCCTAGACATTAGTGATTTGTTTTGAATTTATTTTATTTAGAACGTGTGTATAATTCGTAGAATCTTACATCTGAGTTTTATATTGAAAAAATATTAAATATTATATAGTGTGTATACATTTATGTAGAGTTTGGTTGAGAAGCTTTCTGCATGTGACATGTCGGTGTATTCATTTTTAAATTGTTGTGAGACTGTCACCTTGCAAACATAATGTAAACCCATTTAATGACAACTAGATTTTGATCTGCACCCACACGGGTGTTTACTTTATCTTTTATATAAATATATATATTTGTTGTAAGTAGACAATATTATATTATTATTTTTTATTAAATGTTATTTTGTTATTCTTATAAGTATAATATAATATTCTATATATTATATTTTTCAAAATATGTTGCTATTTATTTTTCTTGTCACCATTATATATCATATATGTGTCATTATATAATTAATAGTATTTTATATGTATCATAATCATATATATAATATTTTTAAAACACAATGTGAAATATAAAAACCATAATTTAAGTTTGCGTTTGAAATTGAGCTTTGTATTTTATTTTTAATATATATATTTAAAGCATTTTTATAATGATTATTGGAAAATATTTTAGTAAAAATCAATTTTTGAATAGATTTATATTTTGAATCAATTTTTGATTTAAATCAATTTTAAATTAATATTTTGATTTGAAATATGTATATAAAATTTAAAATTTGTGTTATCATTATTTTAGACAAAAAATGTTTTAGGTAATTAGATTGGGCTATTTTCGTATATTTTAAAGCTGGCTTAGATATATAGTTTATCATAATATTATGAACTTCCAATATTTTTTTAAAACATAAGTTATTACTTTTTTTTTCTTAATATATTGGTATACATGTTTCCAAACATTATTATATTCATTTTTTACTGATATACATGTTTCGAAACACTTCCTAAATGTACTTCTACTTTAATAAGATCTATACTATTATTTATGAAGTGATTTTGCTTAGTTGTCCTCTTGTCCATGATTTAGATAATTTTTAATTATTTATTATTGTTTATTTGTCATATTTTCTATAATTTGTGATTTTGCTTAGTTGTCCTCTTATGCTTGATTTTAGATAATTTTTGTTTATTTATCATTGTTTATTGCTTATTTTTCATATTTTCTATAATTTTAGATAATTTATTTATTTGTTATGTTTTCAATAATTATACTTTTTCATATTTTTCATATCCTCCATAATTTAGGTTATTTATTATTTCTTATGTTCTTTATAATTTTCTGTAGTAATTTTATTTATTTATCATATTTAAAATAATTTTAGGTGGTAATTTTAGTTTTGCTTACTTGTCATGTTATCCATAAGTTTAGGCTATTTTTATTATTTTCATGTTTTATTACTTTTAGAACATTATTTTTCATATTCCATGATTTAATTTAGGCTCAGTCATTAGTTTTAATAAATAACTTTTTGAATTGTTAGTTTTGAACATATATAGTGATTATTTAATAAATCTTTTCAATATATTCATGAATAAATATTATTAATGAGTATTAATTTTATAGTTTTGTTCATCTTATGTTAATTTTCAATATTAAATCTTTTAATGTTTTATTTATTATTTTTAAAATGAAGCTTGCTTCTCTTTTATACCACCGAATTATTTTATCAATCAAAATATGAGTCCAAAGAATACAATCTCTCGCTGTTAAAAATTAAAAAAATACAGCTTTACAAGATATATATACTTTTATTAAATAGAGGTATGTTTTTAATTATTGTAAATTTGTTAATAAGTATTAATATAAACTCCGATGAAGGAGAAATTCATATAAAATGCAATTAAGACTTTGATGAATAGGGGTTTGATTAGAGCTGGGTTGCGGGTCAAACCCGCCCCGCTGACCCGCCAACCCGCGGGTAAACTGAACTTTTTTACTCAAAAAATTTGACCCGCTTGACCCGCAAGAAGAAAATATGAAATCTGCACCCGCCCCGCTAAAACCCGCGAGTGATCCGCTAGACCCGCGGATAATATTAATAATATTAAAAATTATTAATTTAAATATTTTTTATTAAAATAACAATAAAATTTAATATTTTAAATATTTTTATTAAAAATAACAATAAAATTTAATATTTTAAATATTTTTTATTAAAAATAATAAATATTAATCTATTTATAATTAAAAATTAAATTATTTTTAAAAAATTTTCTATTTAAAAATAATATCTTAAAAAAAAATCTTTTTTTTTAGTTTTTGCGGGTTGGCGGATACCCGCACTGAATTTTGGCTGATCCGCACCCGCCCCACATAAAAATCACTCAACCCGCACCCGCACCCGCGAACCAAATTTTTCAAATCACTCGACCCGCACCCGCCCCGCAGCGGGTCAAATGGGGCGGGGCCCGCAGATAATGATTCATATTCCCAGCACTAGGTTTGATTTCATAGGCTTCACTGATAATTTGGTAATTATGGTTTATTTGTAGATTTATCTTTTATATTATTTTTAAAGTAATAATAAAACTTTATTAGGTTATTATAATGATGATATTTTTACATGTATGGTTTAGTGATATAATAAATAAAACATTTTAAAAATACCAAACCATTATCTATGTTGTCTTGTAATAAAAAAAGATAATTATATCAGTAATTAATTTAATATTTGAAACTAATTAAATAATTTAGATTGAAATTAAAAATTTGTTAAAACTTGAATTAGTTGGATATATATTAGTCCGCACAAGTGTGCGGGCCACCATCTAGTATATATATATCTTTCATACAACTTCTAATCTTCCTTTCTCAGAAAAAAACTTCTAATCTCTTATCATATCTTTCTGTTTGTACCCTTATTTATATTGTCTTATGCTCCTATCATCAATGCAGCTTCTAATCTATTTTTTTCTGACATAAACAAGAACATATTCATGATGAATCTGTAAACCAAACTGGTAACTCTGCATCCATATGAACGATGAAAAACAGTTGTTTCCTGGTACTGTGTGCGAGACTGTTCGCCTTGATATTTTTCGTTCGATGTACATGAATGAGCCATGCATGGTTGAAATTGCTTCTGAGGATCTTAATATCTTCAAAATACATTGCAAAGACTGACAATTCTTCTGGTTCCGAAACCATCTTCACCAATTGAGAATAATATGTTGCAAAAGTAACATTAAACTGCCATAAATTCCCCATACACTTCATTGCCTAAATGAATGCCTATCTCCATGTGAAGAGGCGAAAGACTAACATTAAAATGTCGTAAATCGATTAGCTATTCTTTTTTTGGCAAAAAATTTATAAAACAAGATAGCTGCTAAAGAGTAGTGCTAAACATGTTTGTATATGCTATTACCAAGAAAATAAATGGTAATTTACCAAGTTTTGTTTTTTTATCAAAAAAATATTTCAGGGAAATATAGATAGAGGCAATAGTTTCAGAGACATAAAGCACTATACGATAGTTCTCGTGGGAAATAGGTAGTTGACCCAAAAATAAATGATTATGTTCATCATTTAAGTGTGTTAAAGCATCTCCAATATACTCCATATTTTACATAATTTTATAGAGTAATGCTTTTATTATTTGTTCATTACTCCATGTCTTATTTTGTTTTGGAGTAAAATATACAGTGGAGTTGGAGATTTTTTATACAACAGTTTTTATGTAACAAATTATAAAACACCCTATTTTCATTATTTTCGTTTAATTTTTATAGTTTCAGTAGTGTTAGTGAGTAGTGACCATTATTTCCTCCACTTTTCAATGTTAATATGGTGTATAGTATCATTTGTGGCATGGCGCTAGCCGCTAGACAAGGTGAAACCATGTTTACAGCATGTCGTAGGTGAGAAGCCAACAGTTACTTGTTGTGAGGCTATTAATAGCATAACCCGGAGACTGACTCGTCGACACCTCTGCAGATGTTTCAAAGATGCTGCACAATCATCTCCATATTCAAACCTTATCAACTTGCCTGAACTCTTATCATATTTCTCCAGTTGTGCCTTTCACCCCATCAGTAGACTGCGATAGGTAATTTTAATAATTATATTCTTTTATTTAGTTTAATAATTGTAAAGCATTAGTATTTATGTGATACTAAAAATTGCTAAGTGAGGTTGAAATCTTTCACCATTATTTTTTATAGTCCTGTTTTCTAACTTCTTGATAAATAAAATGTTAAATTCGAATTTATTATGTGCTTCCAACTTAAAACCAATTGGTAATTAGTGGATTGGCCCTAACCCTTTATATATTAGTTAATGTCTCTTAGAATTTCCGATGTGGGATGTAATATCCCTAATATAAAACTAAATATTATTTTCTAGTTAATTTATAATTAAACCTTTCTGATTTTCTTTATAAATTTGTTTTGCAGGATTCAGAATATGTAAGGCGCAAGAAGATTATGGATACGACAATAAATGCACCATCAAATTTTCTAAAATAATGAGATAAAATTTAGTTTTTTCTTAATTATTCATGAGCATATTTTCTATTATCAAGAGAGAAGACGTAGAAATGAATTCAATCATTTTTATTAATTATTCATGAGATTTTTTTGTTATTTGAATAAAATGTCAATTCAATCATAATTTTTAACTTATATAATACCAAACTCGATATAAATTATTAATTTATAATGTTGATTGGACCATATTCTTACATGAATTTTCTAAAAAGTTATTATCTTTTATTTTATCGATTTATGTCATATTTTAAACCGGCTCAATTTAGAACTGAGAAAAATTATTACTTTATAGGGGTTATTAATTTATCGAATATTAATTTATATGATTTTTACTGTATATGTATTTTCGCTGAGATACATATAATGTTATTGCAAAATTTGGATAGAATTACAAAACAAATCTACAGAAATTACTTTTGTCACCCTGAAAGGAAGAAACAAGTGAGATTACCATTGAACGATTTGACAAAGTCCTAATTTCGATCCAAATGTACCAAAACCACAGGCTCTAAATTCGCAATCAAATACGGAATTTTCTTTGTAAGAATAATTGCGTATATATCAACGAATTACAAAAAAAAAAATGTAAAGGAGAAACTGATCAAGCTCGTTTACAAAACCATCAACATTCTACAAAGCAAAGAATATGTACAGATCTGCGAGTTGGAACCGTGCCACGGAAGACTACTCGTCCGCACCGCCCAAAGGATTGTGGATGGGCTCCATGATCGGTCCCCTTGACGAAGACGAGCCACCTTCCTACAATAATCCACCAGCGGATGAGATGGTTAAGAAGGAGAAGTCACCTGCCAAGTTCGCAGAAAAGGCGATTCACATCATTCCTTTTGTTCTTCTTGCATGTGCTCTCGTCCTTTGGCTATTCTCAAATCCAGGTATATATATAATGTACACACAGAAAGGTTAGTGAACCAAAAACTCTACGTGTAGTAACATAATGGTCCAATTTGAGCTGAACTTGCGGTCCTAGAATTTTTAGTCTTTTTAAAAAAAAACACTATACAACCATGACCTACCTTGAGACTCATGATCGGCTTGAAAAATTTTACTAAACATATATTTTTCTTAGAATACCGTTTTCTTTAATCATTTGGGGACCGAGTGATATATACATATTAAGTAAATTACTTTGGAGACCAATGTTTTATCTCGCTATGGCAAATACCGGCTCTGTATGCAACCTCACTCATTTGCAATTAGCTAGTGTGAGTAAGTAAGATCGTTGTATGAGTAATTTATAACATAACACAATTTTGTAGATGTGGTGGATGTTGGGATGAGAGAGGAATCTATTGCGGCTAGGATTGAAGGACTGACAATAGAAGGAGACATCGACAATGATAGTGATGGAACTCAGACTGGTTTCTTGGGCGCAACCTTAGAGCTCAGTGGTGATTCAGACAAAACACATTATGCTGATCGGAACAGACGAGCTTCAAGGAAACTGATTAAAGGCTTCTACTAGTTAATAATAAATAAACCACCAATCCATTTTTATGCATTTTGGATCATCATTCCAATCTATAATTCCAAAGTTTTTTTTGGTTAATAAATGAGCAGCTTAATTTAAATCCAAGTGTATTTATCTGATATCAAAAACAAAAAATTCTACATGAATCCGATTGACAAAACTTCTAAATATAGAGATATATATATATTCATATAAAACTATCAAAAAAATTGTAATATCACTTCACATGAATAATGCATGGAGGAGGATTAAAATTGTTATTAGCGTCACTTCACATGAATGGTGCCATGGGCAGTCAAGTCGGTTGATCCGGTAGCTTGTGGAGGAGGAGGAGGCAAACCGATAGCAAGTTCCAAACCGTCTTTCGTTGTCATATCAGAGACTTCATTTAAATGAGGTTGAGGCATACTAACCGGTACATGCATTGGTACAGGTATACCGGAAGGGTGAACATACCTAATCGGTCCAGGGTTGGCGTAGTACATTGGATGGAACATAAAAGGTGAAAAGTTGTAGATTGGCATGTACCCCATTGATAGATTCTGAAACCGGTTTGATATCTCAGTTTGAGTTTGAACTTGTACCGGTTCTTGAGATCCGGTTATTAGTTGTTTAGATGGAGTCTTTGATGATGATGTTGATGCATCTGGAAAATTCTTCTCTTTCTCCTTCTACAAGTTAATCAAAAATTAAAACCCTAAATATCAAAAACTTGGAGTAATGGATACTAAGCAAGGCAAAAACCTGATCT
This sequence comes from Brassica rapa, assembly GCF_000309985.2. NCBI lineage: Eukaryota > Viridiplantae > Streptophyta > Magnoliopsida > Brassicales > Brassicaceae > Brassica > Brassica rapa. Next base: position 29,826,898 of record NC_024796.2, read on the forward strand.
TCTAGAGAGATGTCAAAGAGACTAGCACGTCTTTTTCTCTTGTCGTTACCATTTAACCTAAGAAAATATTTTTGAGCATGACTCGCCACTTGTGTCGGTGTTCTTGTCGTCACGAAGCTCTTTGAGATCCCTCTCCAATCTCCTTTCCCGACCCTCTTCAAGCCGACCAAGAACATACGATGTTCTTCTTCCGTCCATGGATTCCCTATAAAGTTTGATTACAAGAACCGTATAGACAGTGAAACATTGACATTTGTTCCAAAATATTTAGAATTAATGTATATGATTTATAGGTTCTCAATTTTTTTTTAAATTAAAATTCTTACTAGATTGTTTAGTGAATCAAGAAAAAGAATAAAGATAAGGTCAAGAAAAGCCTACCCTTTTTCTTCTCATGAGAAGACCTCCTCTTCTTTGAATGAATCTGACCATCAGAATGATAACCCGTATCTTCAACGGCGGCGATTAGGTCACCATTACCGTTATCAAGAAGAGAATCAAGATTCCCTAAACTGAGACTCTTCCTTAACGCCGTTACCTCAGGCGAGTTAATAGGATCAGATGATATGTCAACGCCGAACAGTTTCACGCTTCCTTTGTTAACGCTGTTAAGGCAACAAGTAGGTGCATTATGACCATTGTTGCCACAGAGTGAACACGTCTTCGCCGTAGTCGCCATCTTTCTCCGATGATCTCTCTCTACGTACGATTTCTCACGAGTTGCATTTATATCTTTAATCTCTGCGTGTAATTTATAGATATTTTATATATATACGATATTTATATCCGAATATATGCGTGAGCTGGTTTTGTGAATATCTTTGGTGTTTTACCTTAAGAGATAAAGCGTTTCCTTATTTATCTTCTTTTTTTTGGAAAATATCCAGCAGTATCAGCATAAGATCATAACCTACGGTGTAGATTTTTTACGTTATGCATTAGTGTAGATTTCAGCCGTTAGATTTTTTTCCAGCTAAAATTGTGGTGAATATTAATTCCTGATATATTTGAGAGAGTAAATCGTATATTCGATTTTTCTTAATTGAGTTTCCAAAGACATCCAGATTTTTATCAATATTTCCCAATCTTAGTGCAGTTGAAATTTACTTTTATCTTTGTCTTAAGATATAAGTAAATTGTACAGTACACCCTAGAAAAATTATGGCGAAGTCTTTTAGTACACCCTATAAGTAAATTATTATTTCTCTATCGATCGGATATTTTATTATTGACCGATAAATTCACAATGACATGTCGAATCGGAATTTTCACATCCGTGATTCTTAAATCTCAATTCGTTGTAAAACTATTTTATTTACAATGAATTGTTCTTCTTTTGGATTTGGTTACTAAAAAAATGATACTAAATGAGTGTTGAACATCAAAACTACTACAAAAGTGGTGTATGCATGTTAACTTAGAATTCCTACCAACTAATATATGTATCCGTATTGTTGATATAAATATTAAAAGGCAAGTAATCCCTAATCCATGAGTAAAACAACTTGTTAATAAATACATATCAATAAAGCAACTTCACATAAAATTATGTCAATAACCCACCCACCCTTGTGTATATATATTTAAAAAGTCTTAAAGAGTGTAATCATGATAACTTGATTAATTCTTTTAATTGATAAGAAGTCCATGTCGCGCAATAAGACAAAATAAGTGAAAAGGAGAAGAAAAAAAACGACAAGATCTAAAGATAAAGAAGACAACAAGTCAGAAGTCCACTACCAAAACAACCGAAGGTAGTATGATAGTTCTCGGACCGATCCACGAAACTCCCTCAAACCCTTCCTTTCTAGAAGCTTTCTTCACTATATAATTACCATATACTCATCCTCATTCTACTTCACATTTACAAACATATACAAAGATCAATAGGGTTAACTAGGAGTGAAGATAGATGGCAACTAAGCAAGAAGCTTTAGCCATCGAGTTCATAAGCCAACACCTTCTCACAGATTTTGCAAGCCAAGATCACCACCTTCACTCAGAAACAACCCCAAGAACCATAGGAAACCATAACCCTAAACCAAACTCTACTCTTAACCGTCGTAAACCGCCCTTACCGAACCTATCCGTTTCGGTCTCTAGTACGATGAAGAAGCCAGAGGAGGAGGATGAGGAGGAGGAGAAAAGACATTACCGAGGAGTGAGGAGGAGGCCATGGGGAAAGTATGCAGCGGAGATTAGGGATCCTAACAAAAAGGGTTCTAGGCTTTGGCTTGGGACTTACGACACCGCCGTGGAAGCTGCAAGAGCTTACGACCTAGCGGCGTTTGAGTTGCGTGGGAGAAAAGCAATCTTGAATTTCCCTCTAGATGTGAGGGCTACGTCAGAAAGTTGTTTCGTCGGATTAGGGAAACGAAAGCGGCTTAAGAGCTTCGTGGCGGAGGAAGAGACGGTGCCGGTTAGGGTTAAAGCTGAGGAAAAGGAGAGTGATACCACGGTGGCTGAGGTTGAAGCGGTTCCTTTGACGCCGTCAAGCTGGAAAGGGGTTTGGGACGTGGGAGCAGGAGACGGGATATTCAGTGTTCCTCCGTTAACTCCGACGTCTCCCAGCTCCGCTACTTGAAACTTCTGAATTGTCAACGGTTGGTGACGTACGCTTTCACCTGCTTCACTCTCATAATTTCTTTATTCTTTATAGTATATACTAATACAAGCGGTAGTGTACAAATATCAAATTAGTGTTTTAGTACCAATCATTTTATTCGTTAATTTTTTTTTTATAGGAGAAGTGTGGATGTTGAAAATCTAAAATGATATTTTGTATTTGTTGATATTCTTGTAAATTCGTTGATTCTATAAAAATTCTTGTTCATCATAGTTTTTCTTCAAGTCATATCTACCCTCACTGCTAATTAATTAGTCAATAGAGTATACAATTATAACAGTAAAAAGGTAAACGTAGCTATTAAAAAAATGCTAATTAATCAATAAAGTATACAATAAGCAGTTATTTACACAAACGTAAACGTCAAAGTTAATATTTTTAAATTTTCAATAGTGGAACACACCATCAATGGATAATGCCGCCTAAGATTATCTACAAAGCATCCATAAAAAGAATGTGTAATCAACATCATCTTACCCATTATTTTAAAATTATGAGGATTAATTTATTCATAAAATATGACTTAATATTATTACTAGATTAGGAGTGTAATTGTCAAGCAACTGAGCAAGAGGGTGGAGTTTGGTTTTGTATATATATATATGTGGAGCCCTAGAAAATTAAGTAGAAAATCAAGTTGCTTCAAATCATATCCTAGCAAGTAGCTGGCAAGGTAACCCTACATGAAAAGCAACTTGACGAATTTGTCTCTCCTCTAGTCCTACGTTATTGTACATGATGTATCTTGATATGTTAAGACATTCACCCATAATAAGCTAAAACCCACGAGCTTTTTAGCAAATAACTTAGGATTTGAACCATATGTGGCTCAAGGGAATGAACCCAACAAGAATCAAACTAGATGTTAGTGAAGTTAGTCACCATGAGAGACAAAATCAAGTTGGCACAACTTGAATGAGTCCTGACAAAAGATCTTAAATTGTCTCCATAAATGGTTAATGGGTATATAGGAATGGGGGTCCACAGAGTAAACCAGAGAGACAGAGAAAGACTAATGACACCTTACACAAAGGCTGCCAAACACATGTTCGATGCAGGAAAATATGATGCTCCGGTCAATTCTAGCCAGAAGAGGAGAAAGAAGTGATGCACCACAGAGCCAAGCAAATGTTTAATTATATAAGATCACTATTTTATTTTTTTTGTCAAACAAGGTTATTAATTTTACGTACAAAACTCAAATAGTTTCAATATGTATAAAATCAACATTTATCTACTCGTGTAGTCGTGTGTGTATGTGTGCACAAGAGTGGTGAGGAAAAGGAAAACACAATGATGCATGTTAATTGACGAGTTTAGAATTGTAACTTGTAACCTTTTTTCTATTTAATTAGATGTGATCTCCATTCCTTAATAGCAGAAAGAAGAGACTGATTAGGAAGAAGAGTTTGGTTGGGGAAGGGCGCATCCGTCATTGGAGATTTATGATTCTTCTCAAGCCATTCCATAATGGCTTTCTTCTCGTATGTGTATCCATCAGAAGCAACACATGGATTATCCATCACATCCTAATATCATCAATAATGATCAAAATCAAACAAAAATAAACGATAACTATGTTGTAAATTCGATCATTATCATTACCTTAGTTATTGGACAGTAGAAATGGCCCGGAGCGTGGTGGTTATGGTCAATTAGGGTTTCAGCAAACATGTTTCTTGCGTTACAAGCAACGTCATTTAATCGTTCAAGAACCGGTAGAATCTCTTTCCCTAGATCAGGACGGTCACGCTTCCTCATCTCTGCACATCTAAGACCTATCATAACCATCTCTTTAGCTTCCTTAACCGGCCAATCACCAGCAGTCTTATCCAAGATCTCTGAAAATTTCCCGGTTTGATCTCTCAACGCTTTCTCTAACGAATGAGCCAAACCCATAGCTGACCTAGCCGTGGCTAGCTGAAGAAGTATGATTCCAAACGCGTAGATATCGGACTCTGGAGTCACCACACCGGTTCTTTGGTACTCAGGATCAATGTAGAAGAACGTTCCTACCGGACCGGTTTGGTTAAAAACCGTTGAGGCATGCGAAGGATCAAGATTAACCATTTTGGAGAGGCCTACGTCTCCGATTTTGCTCACGTTGTTCCGGTCTAGGAGTATATTTGCCGGTTTAAGATCGCGGTGAACGATTGGTCTTGGCTCGTTTGTGTGGAGAAAGTAGAGAGCTGAAGCTATCTCCCAAGCGATTCTGAACCGCTCAAACCACCGTAACGGCGGTTGTGGTGCGTCAGAGTTTGGTCTGCGTGTCATGAGTCTTTCCTCGAGGCTTCCGTTGTGCATATACTCGTAGACTAAGCTGCCGTGGTCAGGACATGCGCCTAGGAGGAGAAGCAAGTGTGGGTGGCGAATCTTGCTAAGAATCTCAAGCTGAAGAAGTATCAACCAAAAGAGCAATCGTTTTGAAAAAAAAAAACTGAATAGCAATGTTATGAAAACCGTCTTAAAATCCGATTTAAGCAAATACAAATTTGTTTAAATCGTACTAAATTGATCAAATCATTCTAAATCAGTTTTAATTAATTTAAATTAGTTTAAACCTGTTAAATCAAGTAACATCAAATTAGGGCATTACTAATTTAATTATATTATTTTATCATTAATTTGTCTATGAATAAAGTTTTAATTTTCTTCTCGTCAAAGTATATCTAATTTATAATGTTTCATCAAATTAATTTTCTAATTAATCACAATATTTTCAAAATAACTTAAACTGTTAAGGCAGAACATAAGCTTTGAATAATTCACATAGTATCTAATTTTTAATAGAGCATTTAGTTAACGCCTAAAGATTTTTTTGAACATTGGAAAATAGTAAGCTTGCTTAACATTATAAAAAGTAAAAGGAAAAATTATCTTATTTACCTCTTGGTGAAACTGTTTGGTTAAGTTACTTTTGTCTGCATGAAGAACCTTGACAGCTACTGTCGTGTGGTGCAAGTTACACCGATACACGCTTCCGTACCCGCCCATTCCAATCTTAAGTTCATCTGAGAAAGAAGATGTGGCCTGAACGATCTCTTCCCACTCAAACTTCATGTATTGTTGGCGCTGAAGCGGCCCTCCTTCAAGTGCATCCTCTAGCCTCTGCTTCTCCTTTCTAACCTCTTCAGCTCTTGCTTGCGCCTCAAGTTTGTCTTCAGTTTCTCTCTCAACGCATCTTCTCACGAGCTCAGCTTCGTTTTCCGCCTGCTCTTGTCTCTCCCTCTCCATCTCCACCACTTCGTCCGCGTCTTCTTCTCTTATCGTTAAGTTCTTGAGCCTCGTTGCTTCCTCTGACCTACGCTGGTTCAGATCTTGAACCTTTTTAGAAGCATCCATGACTTCTCCTTGAGCAACTGCATACATTCCTTTAATATGGCGGAGTTCAATCTTCAGCTTCTCTAGCTCAAAGTCTTTATTCACCTACATGTTAACAATGCCACATTCAAAAACTATAATATACTAATTAAATGAATCAACTCCACTCCTTATACCTGGCTACTAGATGAAGTAGGGTCGCTGGAGCAACTTGAGCTTGAACCCTCATCTGTATAAGACCTTCTCCTGCCTTGTATATCACTTCCTCCATACCCGATTCCCGAGCTGTTTGTTCGGTAAAAGCCCTTCTGGTTAAGCATCTTTGTATCCACATCTAGGGACGCAGTTCTGTTATGGTGTGTATCAATATTGTTATTTGTTCCAATCTTTGTGCCGACCTTCTGGTTAACGGTTGAAAGTGCTTGCATTCTTTGGAAGAGTAAAGGTGTAGATGAGAACTGATGACTTGATGTTGAACTTACCGACCCTAAAATGTTACAAAAGCAACCAAAATCAAACCGGTTTTCAAGAACTTCTTGTGTCCTAAAGAAGTAGTTATTACCTGAATGGCTACTTGAAGTGAACTGGTTTTCGCTTCTATCATCTGTAATGCTTGTTTCAATGTCTATATCGGATTTACGAACATTGAGAAGCTTTCCTTTAGAGATAACGTGAACGGTGCAGAATCTTGGTGTAACATCTGAAATCTTTGAAGACAAGTTGCTTCTCTTCAACTTCCTGCAAAACAAAAAAAAAATATATATATTTAAGGAATTGAAAAATTCCGAAAGATTTAAAACTTGTTTTGGATATTTTATACCATGAGAAGATAATAGAAGAGGAAGCTCCAATGACTAGCTCACTGATTCCATGATCTTGAACCGCTTTAGAGATGGCATCTGCTACATCATCTGATTCAAGCACCATTATATCCATTTGTACCTATCACATTTTCACAAGATACAAGTTCTTGATAACAAAAATAAGAAACAAGAAATTAAATCAAGTGGTCCAGATTAAAATACCTCTCTATGAGCGAACATGTCTCTGCTTGGAAGAAGCATTTCTCTTGTTTTCCTGTCAACATCTTTCTTGTAAACCGTAGTGGTTGAATCTTTTCTTGCGGTTGAAACCGAAATTGAATCTCCTATTTTTTCACAACATATAGATCAAATGTAATTTTAGTAAAATGTTAAATTGTATATCAATTTTTATATTTTTGGAAAAATTATAATGAGAATTCATAGCCGAATGCGAAAATGAAACTAAACAAAGAGAAACTAGGACGACAAATAACTGAACCCAACGTAGAACCGGACTTAGCCTAATAACCAGCTAGACAACGAGACTGGCTCGGACCGAAGAAAACCGGTGAGCCTAATATCAGATCAAGTTTTGACTTAAAAGGTTGTAACGTTTTGTAATATTCTTACTTGGCTGGACATGTAAGAGTTTGAAGACGACATGTTCTTGAGAAGCGAATTGTTGAAGTGCCCATCGAACAACGCCTTTTGTTTTGCTGTTGTTTCCTTTGATCGCCACCGCTACGATTAAAGCTCCATCTCCCATTTCTTCAACTTCAGCGGCTAAGATCTGATGATCCAAAAAACTACAGAAACCAAGAAAGGGTTATTAGAGATAAGTTCTGAAGATTGCTGATGGATTTGACTTATTTCAAGCTTTTTGTTTCCTTAATCTGGTCGTTGAAATGATTTAAGAGCTTAGAGAGACAAAGAGAGGTGGAGAGAGAGAGAGTCATGACTTGGTATGTTTTTTACTTTTGGAACAACTTGGTATGTTTTTTTTTGATTAATTAATGTAGTTACAAAGACATGTTCTGTGGACAAAACAAACAAGCTGAATCCTTAATGGATAAAATAATTTATAAAATAATATTTATTCAAAAAAGTAACATAACAAGATGGAAGACCCTGATTAACTAATTCAACGGGTAAGATTATAAGCGTTTAAGGTTTGTTTTATTAAATTTTAAGAAAATACCAGAAAGTCTTAACAATGGTATCAGATAAGATTTGAAGATATCTAACGATTTCTTTTGACTTGCTTGAAGCTTTCCCAGAAACTCGACGAATGGATGTGATGGAGAGAGAGAAAGAGAAGAAGAAGAAGAAGATGATGACGAATCAAATTTGAGTCAGTGAAATGGTCAGTTGATTAAATAAATATCTATATTTTAAACCAGGATTTCAAAAAAGTAATGATTAAAAGGTTAAGGGAATGAAAGTGTCAAAAAAGTCTAGATGATTTTTTGTTTGTTTGTGTGATGTCTCTTCCACAAAGGTTTGAGAAGCGAGATGACGTTGTAAGTCAGAACGACGTGGGATTTTGTCGGACTACCAACTTGTTTATTCTATATTGTTGACTTTTCAAGTTGTGAGGTTTTCGCTGATCAATAGTGAATACATTAGATTTATCTTTTGTTTTAGCTTTCTTGTTCAACTACAATATGACTCTTCTTTTGCGAATCTTGTTGTAGTGACATGAAATTGAACTTGATGATAATTTGCATGTTGTTTTACCTTGGTTTTAAAAGCAAATGAATCATGACATAATACGTGAGAGAACTTATCCATAGCAGCTCCTTTCTTGGACCTCGTTGCGTCGATATACCTCCCAGTAAAATTATCACATGAATCTTCCCGTCACAATACAATCTGAACCAAAACGTCTTGTGGTCTATACTCCAACTAATAAACTTCTTCGCATGAATCTTTAGTATTTGGGTACTTGAGAAGTTTAACAGTAAAACAGAAAATCCCCTACAAAGCTTTCAGATGCGGATGCTCACCTCTTAAATGGATATGCATGTCAGATAAGTTAGACGACAAGTTAATTTGATCTACTTATTCATGCAACAGAGCAATTGAAATACAGATGTACACGTGACCATTTATTGAGACTGTCCTTCTACAACTCTTTTGAGTGACATGTGAACTTTTAAACAAAGTTACTCTCTCCATTTTTTTAATATAAATCATTTTAAATTTGTGTATATAGATTAAGAAAATCATTATTTTTTTTATATTTTCTAAACAAAACATCATTAATTATTTACCTAACCACAAGTCAATCAATAATAAAATAAAAGATATATTATAATTGATCATATAACATTAAGTGCTAATAAATTTTATATAGAAAATCAAAAACGTCATATAATTTGGAACATAATTTTTTTCTAAAACGACTTATATTAAAAAAAAGATCAAGTATTAGGTACCAACTAGTTTGTCATTTACTCAGTTACTGTACAACCATTTAGTTAGTGGTCGATTTAATAACTACAACTTTTAATACTCACTCAGTTTCACAAAACATTTAATATTATGAAACACATATACTAGTAGTAATAAATAGCATTATTTTCATTGGATTACTCTTGGATGTATTTATAGTGGCGGTCCAATATGAGCATACAGATGTACTTTTAGCATTTATTATGTTCATTAAATGGCTTTGAGTTGTTAACATTCAATGTTGGACAAAATAACAGGTGCTGGAAATCTGAGATAAGGATGTTATGGGGAATAAAACTTTAAACTAGATAGTAACCCGCGCTTTACGCGGGATAAGATGTCTATATTAATGTTAAAATTATATATTATGATTATGTAAAACATAAGATATACTTTAAGCGATAGTTAGATAGAACTAAAGGTATAATGGGTGCACTAATATTAAAATTTGTTATATGGTGTTTGCATTTGAGAAGAAGCTTTGGAAAATAATTTTTTTTTATTTCGCTTATCATGTTGTAATAGTTATGGATTTAAGAATTTAACAAATAAAATTGAAAAAATATGGATCAATAACATATTATAAACAAAACAATACCTGTGTGAAATTAAAAAAAAAAAAAAAATAACTGTGTGAAATTAAAAAAAGTATAGCTTTTTTAAATTCAGAAAACATAGTTGCATAATAAAAAAATGAAGGTTATTCGCTCTTTCTAAATTGTAAAGGTTGTTCTGGATGCGACCAGCATGTGAGACTTGCTGGTGGTTCGTTCCTGAAATTTTTTCCTCATTTTCAAAGTCGTCTAATGCAGAGCTCTCATGGCGGCGAAGGTGGTGACACTCGGATGCTTATATTGCTTGTTCGAGAAGACTAATACACTAAACTGAGACGATTTACAATGATTGAATCTCCTCGAAACAGATATCACCTTATCGAGCAGTAACAAAATCGAGTACGACACATTTATCTAGAAATATATTTTCAACGTACTCTTTCAGCAATGAGAGACGGTTCTCAAGAACGTGAGTACTCTACTAAATGCATGAAGGCATGTATGGAGAAAATGGTTATTTCATTAACACTTGGCATCATACTAAAGTTTCATCGTTTTGTCGTCTCTACGGATCAGTCGACTTAGTGGCGATAGATCAAATAGGTTATCGTTTTTAACAGAAACATATAGAGAAATAAGGAAGCTTTATTGATGCTATGATTATATTGAGATGATTGATAAATCAACTAATCAAAGTTGAAGCTGAAGGTTTATCACGTAAAAGTGTTTGTCAAGAAAAATAATGATAAAGATGGTATGAAGTTTTTTTTAAGTAATGTTAGTGTGAACGCATTAAATTTACAGTTTTGGTAAGAAGCGTTTTCTGCGTGATACCTAAGCGTTGTACTAAATAAAAGCTTCTCGTGAAGCCACGTCACCACGTCACATTCCTTGCTAATAAAGTTTTATGGTAAGTTTTAAAAGTGCTTCTCCTTTAATATATAGGGGATTATGCGTTTGATAATCACAGTTTTAACTTTATCACTGATCATGTGCATTTATTGACCTTAACCTCGAGTGGACATTTCGTGGTTGATATGATAGTGTAGGTGTGGGTTCTTTTCTTGGAGATGGTCCAACATCTTCATATCATCAGTCTATCTAATTCTATTTGGACTGAAATAAGTTTTTTAATAGAATCTGTAGTTTAGTGGTGTGTATTAATGTTGGCAAAACATAGAATGACAAATCCTTGATTTAATGAAAATATAAATCAAGAGTTTTTTTCTTAAGGAGGTTCAAAATGAGATTACACTGTTATCAAACAAGAGTAGAAAGAAATACAAGGAGATTAAATCAAAAGACATATCTCTTTTCTTTTTCCTTTTGACAAAAAAAACAAAACAAAAGACATATATCTCTTCATCTCTATTGTTGTAATCTGGCATCTCATCACACAAGAAACAAAGGAGGAACGAAAAGCGCACACACACAAAAAATGATCACTGAACCAAATTGTACTTATCTCTCTCATTATTATTTATTAGATTTCCACTCCATGATTGCTGAGTAAAGAGTGTAATTAGCAAGAAGGTTCTTGTTAGGCAACGGTAGGTTTGTCACTGGGGACGTATCATTCTCTCTAAGCCAGTCCTGTATGGCTTCACGATCGTACGTGTATCCATCTGCAGCCACGCATGGCTCGTTCATCACTCCCTATAATCAATGTAAAGAAAACTAGGTTAAATCATGACCAATACAAAGTTTCTTGCCATACAAGTAACAAATAATGTTCAAACCTTGAGAAGTGGACAAATGAAATGGGATGGAGGACCAGAAGGTGTTCTCCCGATAAGGTTTTGAGCTTTGTCAACGACTTTCCTAAGCCGCTCCAAAGCCGGTATGATCTGATCCTTAAGATCAGGTCTATCTCTGCGTCTTAGTTCAGTACAACACAGCCCTAAAGCAGCTAACTCACGAGTCTCACTAATAGGCCACGGTCCAGCCTTCATATCCAACAATGCCATAAACTCAGCATCGTCTCCAATAGCTTCTTCCACCACATGTGTAATAGCTATCGCGGGCTTGCCTGTTATCAGCTGCAGAATCACAATCCCTAGTGAATATACATCGGACTTGGGTGAGATGATCCCTGTCCGTTGATACTCAGGGTCGATGTAACATAGTGTTCCCACGGGACTTGTTTTCTTGAAGACGGTTAGTTTAGAAGCAGCGTCGTCTTGGTTAACCATCGTGGAGAGGCCAACGTCGCCTAGTTTGCTGACGAAGTTGTGGTCAAGTAAGATGTTTCCTGGTTTGAGGTCACGGTGAATGATTGGTCTAGGCTTGGACTTGTGGAGGAAGACTAGCGCTGAAGCGACTTCTAAAGCGATCCTGAAACGCTCGAACCAAGGGATAGCAGGTGTGTCGTTGACTTGCATCAACCTGTCATCTAAGCTTCCGTTATCCATGTACTCGTAGACAAGACAGCCTCGTTCGGGACATGCACCAAGGAGGAGGACAAGGTGAGGATGCCTGATCTTGCTCAAGATCTCAAGCTGTCAAAACATAAAATACAAACATTCAGACTCTGATTAGTAAGTTTATGGTAAACATAAAAAGAAACTGAGGAATGAAGTAAGCCAAAAGATCTACTACTTTTTTTTTTTGACAAAGAGAAAGATCTACTACTTTAATTCCTATTTTTGGTGCGTATGCATAATTGAAGAAGAGTTTTTTGTAATTATAGTTAATTTTCATTTATTTTTATTTCATTTTATTTTAAGAAATTAATTTTCCGTAAAAAGAAAAAAAAAATAGTTTTGGATCAATCCAAAAGAACAACAAATAATATAAAAAATAATTTTGGGAGGGCAATGAACATTTTAAGATAAAACTTAAAATGAATTTTTTAGTAGTTTAGGTGCTTAAAACTTATGTAAATTTGTTCTTTAAATTGGGAAGTTAAAACAAATGTTTTAACTATAGCGGTATGCCCAAGACCGGTCTGCTTAATGTAACTAGAAAACTGACCTCTTGATCAAATTGTTTAGAGAGCTGAGTTTCTCCTGCGTGAAGAACCTTGACAGCACCGGTTGTGTGATGCAGATTACATTTGTAAACCGTTCCATAGGCTCCCATTCCGATCTTGAGATCTTCAGAAAAGTCAGAAGTCGCGGCTGCAATCTCCTCCCATGAATAATGTTGGTACTGGATCCCCGGAGAGACGAGAGAAGCCTGGAGCTTATCTTTCTCTTTAGCATCACGTTCTGCTTTGATCTCAGCTTCTCTTCTACGTAAAGCCTCTTTCATCATGAGTTCTTTAACCTTCTCTGCCTCCTTCATCGTCTCTTCGTACCTCTGCTTCTCCTTTGAAGCTGTATCTTTAGCTAGTTCTTCCTTTTCTTTCAGCTCCATAAGCTTCTCTGACTCCTCATGTTTTCGCTGGTTTAGCTCAGTTAGCTGCAACCAAAAACATAAATAAGAACACATAATATAACATAACAAGTTTAGACTAAAACCTTTTGAGAGGCATCAACAGTCTCGGTTTGAGCCATAGCATACATCTCCTGAACATGTTTCAGCTCGGCTCTCAGCTTCTCTATCTCAAAATTCAGATTCACCTAGACAATCAGACATAACTTCAGTTACAAACATAAATAAGTTATGTCTCTCAGACAAAGAAAACAAAGATCAAGACAGTTTGATTGCTCTGAGTCAGCAAAATGATATGATACTCTAGAATCTAGTTCTCTGTTGAAATTACACTTCGAAAGATTACAGAAACCAACACTAATATATAAGAGACTTTGGCCCATTTACCGTTAGTTAATTGATTTTAAGTTGGAAGTCCATGAAATTTAACCTTCTCAGATCTCTAGAAAAAGAATATCAAGAACCAACACAGTTGACTTACCTGATTATTATTGGTCACGGAATGGACACTGAGGAGGCCCTCAGACATGTTAGAAGCTTGATGAGAAACAAAAGAATAGTTCTCAGGAACCACTGCTCCCCAATCCATATTGGTTATATCGTGGTTGTTGCTCGATGACGAGCTCATGATCGATCTCCTATCCTCATGATCTCTCCATTTAGAAGCAAAGCTCATCGCGTGATACGCCTCAGCTCCCATTGGAAACGATGCACTAAAGCTCTCATTGCTAGTGTTACTCTTCTTCTCTTCATTACCACCGCTCGGTACAATCTGCATCGCTCTCCCTGTAGACACTTCCGACTGGTCCGTCTCGCTAGAACTCGTATCCATTTGAACCACCGCGCTGCTGCCCACCTCCGAATGTTTTGCAGGGGGGAGGAAATGAGAGACTCGGGATTGCGCTTCCGAAACAAAGGAGAGAAAGTCTTGGTAGTCTGTTCCAGACGACCAAATAAATAATTGTTAAGTTTTATGGACTTCCAACTTAAAACAATAAAATAAAAGACTCGTTACGATTCAATCTTAGAGTTTTACCAGAAGGGACTCTAGGACTAGGACTATCAGTGGAGCCACTGGTGAAGCTGTCTCTCTCTATTCTCTCGATCCTTATCGTTCCGCTAGCGTCTGAATCAGAAGGACGCACGGATGCTAGCTTCCCCTTTGAGACTACATAGACTGTGCAGAATCTTGGGACAGCAGTGGCGATCATAGAAGACATATCGATCTTTCTTGAAAAGAATCCGCGAAGAGACATTCCTATAACGAGTTTGGTGACCCTGGTTCCAGCAATCTCTTCTGCTATCGCAGCCACAGGATCGTGCGACTCCAGCACCAGAATCTCTACTCGCACCTACGTTACACCATTTGGGATACTTTCAGATTTTGAGAAAACAGAACAATAAAGGAAAGTCTTGAGACCAAACCTTTCTCCTTTCGAACATTTTCTTGTAAGGACGGAGCGTCTCGTTTGTGTTCCAATCCACTTCTTGTCTGTAAGCTGATACTACGTCAGCTCTTAGCTCGGATATCGATATCGCATTCCCCACTGAAACCGAATAAGAAAGACTCAAATCTTTGTTCCCAAACACATAGATATTTTGCATAAGCTATAAAAAAATATTTTAAGTCACAACTTACTAGGGGTAGGGATGTAAGTGACAGGAGGACGAACATAGATCAATTTGAAATCAGAGAAGCCTTCAGGGATGAACTTCTCAAGAGCCCAAAAGGCTACGTATTTGCTCTTCTTTTTACCATTAATGGCTACAGCTACAGCAGGAGATGGTGTAGGAGGTAGAGATAGGTGTTCGCTTAATGATCTTGCTGGTTTTTTTCCTTCCATTGTGGCTTTCAGACAAAAGTCAACACGGTAGTTACCTTGTAGTTATGTTCTAACAGAGAACAATGAGGAGGAAGAAGAACAAAACCCCTAAAGTTTGGTGATCTTATGACATTTTCTTAAAGACAGAAAACTTGCCACAAGCAAACACGTTGTTGCCGCACAATCTTTATTTATAGTTAGCTCACTAATTAATTATTTTTTTTCATACGTTGAAATAGTAGTACATACTTTTCTCTGTCTTGTTTCTATAAAATTATCGTTATATACGTCGTAAAAGTATCTACGTCGTATATCCCTCAATTTTTGTTTTAAATAAACAAAGTCAAACAAATAAAATAAAGGCTTGAGATCCCTTTCTTATTAAAAGAGAAACACTCTTAGAAATAAACCTTTCAACCATGTGTTTATTACATGAATGCCATTTCCTATGTGGCATTCTCTCATGCACTCTCACTAACTTTATAAAAAAACCCATTCTTTACTAGATTATTTACCACCAAATGCCATTGCTAATATGCATTATAATATATGCTTACAATCCGAATTGATACATATGAAACCGGAATTTAAAGCACGCAGTAAATTGATAATTTTGTAAAAGGCAACAAACTTATGAGGCGACGAATATTAAGGTTTGTCTTTATGAACAATTTTGTTAACGTATGTTATAATGCTACCCTTAACATTATATGAAATTAAACCTTCTGTCTGCATGCACTTATATTGCAACGTTTGAAGAACAATTTCTAACATTCAAGTCAACATTTTATGATCATTTTTATGCAACATTTTATGAACAGCCTTTTACGCATTCAAATCGTATTGTAATAGGGAAGAATTTTATGAACATTTTATGATCATTTTTTATGAACAGCCTTTTAAAAAAAAAAGAATTTTATGAACATTTTCTTTTCACGTTACGCATTCAAAAAAAAAGGGAAGAACATTCATAAGAAAGGAAACAAACTGATCACACGATTCCAAATTATTATACACACTAATTTGGTCAAATATTAAGTAAACACAATAATATTATGTACATATAAAAGGAAACAACAATCAAATAGATTTCAATACTTACCATAATCGATCGACGAATATTCCTGATTTAATTTGGCGTGACCATCACGGATCTGATAGTGCACATAACATATAAACGCATCACGCAATAACCATATAAGGTAAGTCGTATATACGGGCTTAAAGAGGAGCATTAATGTTCGTATCGTAAAAGCAACATTGCGTGAAGAGTAAAAACCTATGCTCTGTTTTGATATAAATATTAGAGCAATTCGTATCCATCTCCTCACCATTACCTCTTTCTCTAAAGTCCTTAAGCACCCGATACAAGCAAACACAAAAAATCAAATGGCAGGTTTTAACTCTGTTGCCGACTTGAAACCCTTTAAGACCATGTGGAGAGTGAAAGTGAGCATTGTGAGGTTGTGGAAGCAATACTCTGCTGCTGGAGGACTGACCATTGAAATGGTTATCATTGATTCCAATGTAAGTTTGAAACAATCTTATTAAGATCAAATAATTATATTTAGTTATTCTTTCACTAATATGAAATTATGTCTTTCATGCATCGTTTATTTATTTGTATAGGGAGATAAGATCCATGCGACTGTGAAGAAAGAATTGGTTAACCAGTTCGACCACCAGCTTGAGCAGGGGAAAACTCTGACTCTCACTAATTTCTCTCTGAATCATTCGGTTGGCTCATACCGGACGACAAACCATCTTTACAAGATCAGTTTGTTGGCCACAACGCGTGTGAGAAGTTGCGAGGCTTTGCCTGTAGGTTTAAATGGTTTTACACCCGTGAACTTCCAGGAAGTTCTCGATGGTAGTCTTAACCCCGACTTTCTAATTGGTGAGTTATACGTTTCGGTTAGAAAGATACTAATACATTCGATTACATGTTTGACATAGGGAAAGATACAATTCATTCGATTAGAAAGATACTAATACATTCGATTACATGTTTGACATAGGGAAAGATACAATTCATTCGGTTAGAAAGATACTAATACATTCGATTACATTATATTATACGTTTCGGTTAGAAAGATACTAATACATTCGATTACATGTTTGACATAGGGAAATACAATTCAAGCCACTTTGGTTAGAGATTTGGAGGCTTCAGCTGATATGCCATTGGAGGAAGGTCACTCTTATGAAATTAAAGATTTCGAGCTATCCCATGTCATACCAGAGCGTGTTCGATTGACAAGGAACCGATACAATATTAACATCACTAAATCCTCTGTCATTTTGAAGATCGATCCTATAAAACATTTCAGCTTTTATTGTTTTCCAAACTGGGATGATCTCTACCGCGGCTTACATCATCCTAAGTTTCCTATTGGTATGTTTTATCTTCTATATAATTAAATGTAATTGAAAGCAGCAAAATAATCGTTAGGCAATATCGAAATATCGAATCTGTTCATATTGATGATAGGCAATATCTAAATATGTGTAATTTTTTTTGCCTATCCATTAGATATTTATGGTCAAGTGATAGGAGTTGGATTTCTTGAAGAATATATCATGGAGCCTGTAAACGGAAATAATGGTATCATCGACCACAAAATCCGTTTTTTTGTACTACACATCCCGTAAGTATTCATTGTATTCTATAAAAAGAAAGATATACATCTGTATAGTATCACATGGTTTTAACCCTTCTTTTTTTGTGGTAATTAGTAACGTCGTCATTAAGTGTGTCGCTTATGGTGCACTTGCTCATGTTTTCAATGATTTATGGAATTCTATAGATGCAGACATAATATTATGTGTTTTACAGTGTTGGCAAATTAATTGGGGACAAGGTAATCTATTGTATTTATTGTATATACAATAGGTTAATAGGAACTGATATTATATGTAAATTTTCCTAATATTTTCCTGGATTTCATAAAAAGGCCGACTTAAGAGGGTTACTAACATTGATGGGATTTCCAAAATTGTTTTCGACCCCATTGGTGTCCCAGAAATTGATGCTTTACGATTGAGGTAATATATGCATTCACAGATTTTGTTAAATAATATTTTTAAATTCTCTACATGATCTCTTTTTTATTGTTCATAATAGGATTGCAAACGAAGACTTCTGAAGGTTGCGGTTTGGCAGCAGTTACTTTGTCCGAATTTTCAATTTTCTTTTGTTTTTTTATACATTGTTCTTTTAATATTTTATTAGCCTGTTGCTTATGTTTCATTTAATATTATATTTATAATTTACCCGCATGCAAACAAATATACAATTTAATTCTCATGCCCATCACATGTAAATTTATATTCACATACTAAAATTCTTACCTATAATCCGTTCTTTCCTATATATATTTTTATTACTATGCCTATAACTTTAATTATGTCTACATATTATAATATCTAATACATTAATAATCTCCTCGCCCCGCGCAGGGCGCGGGTTATCACCTAGTTGTTATTAAAGTATATATATATATATATATATACAATTAGAAGATGATAAAATTAATAAAGATAAAATTCATTACAAGTGTAACCTGAGAAAAGTTTTACATTACTTAATCAGAAATATATTAGGCCATAAACTCTTTTTACATTTGCTTTGAGTTAAGAAAGAATATAGAAATAGATGTAAAATACATTCCTAATTTGAATTCATGGACTGACTACATTGCTCCACGAGACAATGTAGAAACTACGAGATCTTTCTAAACATCTCTGGATATTTTAGGGAAAATGAGTTTTTAAATTCTCATCTATTTGAAATCAGCACTTTTAATACTCAGCTATCACTTGCACAGATTTAATCTCAAAATCATAGTTGACTGCGCAAAATTAGACTTGAAAAATTCAAACGTTAATTACTAGACATAAACGTTAATTGTAATTGGAAAGGGGATCAAGTTTAGATTTCAAAACTCTAAAATTAGTAATATCGATTGTGTCATGCGATTCTGAGTGATAGAAAACGATTATGAGTGATAGAAAGTGATTCACAATGACTGAAGATCAAACAAGTGTACTTCCAGTGAGAGAATAGTGAAAATCTACTTCGGAAGTAGTGGTGGAAGTTGGAAAAATTTCTGATTTGAAGAATATTCAGAATTTTAATTCCGATAGAAAGTGAAAGGTAAATGATTAAGCCATGTTGAATCATGTCCGAGTTCCTAAGTGGTTTTTCACCATCCTTTCACTGACTTGTTTTCTCTAAAGTCGCTGAGAATCGCTTCTTCTCACTCAGAATTGCATAGACAGTACTGTTATTTGTGATTGGAGTTTTGAAAGCCAAACTCAATTTTTTTTCTAATTACAATTAACGTTTTCGTCTAGTAATTAACGTTTGATTTTTAATTCTAATTTTGCACAATCAACCATGATTTCAGGACTAAATATGCGCAAGTGATAGTTGGATATTAAAACTGTTGATTTCAAATAGTTGGGGATTTATAAGTCTTTTTTTCCAGATATCTTATGGTGTAGAAACATTAACGAGCATTCTTTAAAATTAATAGATTAAGGATTTTTCTACAAAGAACATTTATCCAAATAAAGAGTTGACTACACTCTTTTTTTGTCTTTTGAGAAAAGCTGTAGATTAAGGAGTTTTCTGCACTTTTTATTACTATTCAATCTATTAAATTAAAGTCATATAACTTTTTGTGTGATTTTTTTATTTGGACCCTTTCTTAGAAAATTTATCAAATTACACATAACTTAATTAAAATATCTTTTAATATCTTAATATTTTATTTGAAATACAAATAAACAACTTTCTTTACAAAATTCTAACAAAATCTTTAAAAAAACTATTTGCAGTTTATTTTTGTAATTAATTAATTTAAATTCTGATTATCATTAAAATGAACTTAAAAATTAAAATCAATTCAGTTTTATTTTAAAATTAAAATTAAAATCACATATAATATTTTACTGATAATTTAAATTGAAATTAATTTATTTTTGAAAATGAAAATTTTAAAATGTTTTGTTAGATTTTTGTAAAAAAATTATTCATTTTCATTTGAAAAAATAAAAAAATGAAAATATATCTGACATATTAAATAAGAGTCATATTTTAGACTTCATATGTTATATTTAATTTTGAACTATCAAACACGGGTTTATCTAAATCATTTAAATTTGATTATATAAAATATTTATAAAAAAAATTAATATTATTAGTTCAGGATAACTCATCTATACTATTAAAATATAAGTCATGACTTCTTTCATGTGTGATATTTTAAATGGATCATCCCTAGAATATTGCTTATGTTATTATTTTTTGTATTTTCATGATAAAATCCTAACAACCTATTTAAATCTTTTTTTATTCCATCAAAATATTATTAGATATGCATAATTTCAAAATATAATATTCCATCAATATATAATAATATTTGCATATAACCATTTATAATCTACTTAATAATAATAACATTTAATTATTCTAGAAGTTTATACTTGTATATGATCTAATTAATAATAATAATAATAACATTTATTATGCAAATACAATAATTTTTTTTTGGCAAAATACAATAATGTTAGAATTTTACCTTGCAAATAATAAAATTGAATAAAACATTAAAAATCCTAACACTATTTTTGCATAATAAATGGTATTATTATTAATTATATAATATAGTGATGAACTTTTCATGCGTGATTTTTTTAATTTGGACCATTTTTAAAAATTTATCAACTTTTACATAAATTAATTATAATATTTTCTCTTTATTTGAATACAAATAAATATCTTTAATATTTTCTAACCAAATATTTTTAATATTTTCTAACCAAAAGAAAAACCAAAAAGTAATAGATAAAAGTAAATATTTAATTTTTATTAATATGTGTGAACCTTAAACATCATATTTGTATTAGATGAAGTATAAACTAAACTATTTAAGTATAAAAATATAAAAAAAACCCGCACAATCTAGTTTAGGATTAGAGTTCATATCAACTTCTAGCTAACACTTCATATACAAAGATTTATATTCGGTTTCCAGATCTAAGTGACGGACCTATGATCATTTTAAAAGATAGAAAAAAATAAACTCAAACAAACTAAATGTTTAAAATAAAATTTAGCTGCGCATAGTGCGGATTCTATCGTAGTTAAAGCTTAATACCCAATCCATTATAATTTCAATAAAGATTTGATTTTCCGTGATCATGATTTACGGACATAGTTTGAGTTATCGCTTACATATTAATTAAGATCAAAATTGAAATTATAGGATAACATTTAGTCGCCTACACGACATTCTCGTCCGTTTTGTCACGTCTTTTCTTGCTTACTATACGGTATAGTTATACCTTATGACTATTTATCATATGCTTTATTAATGAGAAAACTGCAACAACTAGAGATCTAGTCTTATAGAATCGTCGAGGATATACCTAGGAACTCCTTTGACTTTATGTGCTCGTGTTTTTTTTTAAAAAGATTTTGAATTTTAATGTATTACAAAAAGTCAACTATGTTCATATGTTATGTTGTTTACTGAGAAAAAAAATCCTTTAGTCTCTTTGTCTGATCAATTCAGACAAATCCGAAGAAGCTAAATAGGCCAATGGGGAACAGATTTCTGTTTAAAAAAACAAAACAATACTCCCTCTGTTTGTGTTTCAAAAAAAAAAAAAAAAAAAAAAAAAAAAAAAAATACTCCCTCTGTTTTTAATTATAAGTAGTTTTACTTAAAAGCACAAATATTTAGAAAGTTGTTATCTAAAAAAATATATCATTTAATCAATTAATTCAACCAATTATAAAAAGCTTAATATTATTTTATTGGTCACACAATATCCAATAAATGAAAAATGTGCATTGAAATATGTAAACTACTTATATTGTGAAACAAACTCTTTTTGCTAAAACTACCTACATTTAAAAACAGAGGGAGTATTAAAGAATAATACTCCGGAGCTGCGGCTTTTTCTCTCTCTCTCTCTTTCTCTCACTGCAAAGTAGATCTTATCGTGACTGAGTTTTGGTGGCCGGCGGTTTGCTCCCGACGCCGTCGGTCACCTCCCCCCCCCTTTTTTTTTTTTCTTTTCCTTCTTCTCTCGTCGCTCATCTCCCTCATCTTCCTGGCTTCTTTGCTGTCCTGTTCTGAGGCTTTCGCCACCGCGGTGTAGATCTGGCGTTCTCTGCCTTGGAGTAGCAGCGAGGCTAGGTGATGGGGCTCTGGTTAGCGATTCCTTGGGTTGAGTTCTGTGGCGGCTGAAGCTTAGATCTGGTGTCAGATCTAGTTTGACGGAAGCGGGTTCCCTCCTTCCTCGTCTCCTCGTCTCCTCCTTCTCCTCGGGGGTACCGCCTTTCTTGGTCCGTGCCGTTGTTGGGGTCCGATGGCGTACACGCTTAGATCTGTGAGGCGGTTCCTGAAGGACTCATCGGAGAGCTGTCGGTTCTGTGTGGGTTGACCTGTTGCGGGTTCTCCGCCGCGGGCGCGTGTGGGGATGAGCATCGTCGGTCTTCTCAACCATGGTTCTTCTTCCCCGGTGGCAGCACGTGTTGTTTCCGGCTAGTTTCAGGGCTGGATCTAGGGCTTGTTCCTGACCGTTTTCGACTCAAAGCGGTGCTAGCTTGGTTCTGTCTTCTTCATTGCAGGTTCGGTGGTGTTCGTGGCGTCTCTGGTGGTCTTTCTCTCCAAATAAAGCTTTTCTAATGTCTTTGCGGGTGCGCTTTGCTCGAGTGTTGCTCTTTGTCCATGGTGGCTGCCGATAAGAAGGCCTTTCATGAGCTGTTCTTGAGGAGCCAATCATTAAGAACTGATCACCGGGTATCGCCAAATCTACCGGGTTCAGTTCTCGGGTTAACTGTGGTTCTAAATTTTGCGGCAAGTGTTTTGTGCTGAGTTTGGTGTAGCCTTTGGTATTGTTGTTGCACTCGTAGTTTTGGCCTTGTGTAGCTTTAGATTGAGTTGGTGTTTAGTTTCAATTCTTGAATCTTCTGTTTCTAGTTTCCTTTGTAGTTCTGTCTCAAATTTGAAAAGGGTAATAAATCTTAACATTGTTACCAAAAAAAAAAAAAAAAAAAGAATAATACTCCAAACGTGAGCACACTATCCTTGTTCATGCTGTCGCTCTTCTTGACAAGACCTCCATGATGGAATGTAATGAAACTCGAAACGATAAGATTTAATCTTATTAACAACACTGAAAGTGTTTAGAATTCACTAGGTTAATGATAATGCATTATTGTCTTTTTAATGTGCTCATAACTTCAAGCTAAGGCATTGCTGTGCTTACAACATGACAAAAATAAAAGCATGGGCCATGTATATTAAATCTGTTCGGATGTGTGTTTTTGTAAACTGATTAGTGTTTGTTGGCCAAGTCGTAATCCAGCAGAACGTCGCCAATGAGAGATGTGTTGTTTCTTCAAGAAGCAAAGCCGAAGAGCTAGGGAGATGATCGGAGATGATGTGATCGTTCTTGGTAATGTTACTGATGCTAAATGCGAATATGTTTGTGGTCAATATATTGGGGTGTGATTGTTGATATATATCTCTTCGTATATGTTGTTTTATGTGATTGTAGCTTTTTTTTTTCTTTTTTTGAAGGGTGTTAGGGAGTGAGTATATATGAGTGTACTTCTGCTTTTGTGTATGAGTGAAATGTTTTACATTTTGTTTGGAGAGGATCAAGTCAACCAAACTCCTACATTTCTCGGGCTAGTTAGAGTAACTGTCAGTATGTGGGTCTTTAAGTCTTTTACCCATTATCGGCCCGTTTTATTTCAGCGTAGTCGATGTACAACTCAAAACGATTTTGGAACACTTAACATGTGAACTCCAACTTCTTTGAAAGGAGTCAACATTAGTATCAATTTCATTTTTATTAACATAAATGCAAAGAAACAATCAAGCTACGCGACTTCATTTGATGATATTTCCATTTAACGTAAATTCTTAGTCTTACCACTAATTATTATGCAGTTCTTTACTTCGTATACTAATCAATGTATATATTTGGATTGAATATCTTTGACTTCACTTAGTCAAACAAAAACATAAATTCTGATTAATTTGTAAATTGACACGTAGATATATTAAATATAGAAAATCTTCTAAATAAAACATAATAATATGTACCATTAATGTTTTAGTCTTGATGTTTGACTAACACAATATTACTATGAATTATGAATGGTCTTTAACCATGTACTATGTATGAATTATGAGACATTCTTTAATCATGTGGATTTCTCTAAACGATATAGAATCACTGCATCAACATTTACAAATTTTGTATTTCGCAATTTTCTGCTGAAATTAAATTCTGAAAGAAATGTATATTCTGTATAAGCAATTTTATGAAAAACACATAAACTGTAACCAAATTTTATTATTATAAAGAAAAAAAAACTTAAAGGTACGAAAAATGAAAACAAAATACGAACTTTAACAAAAGTCTTATTTATAAAATAGAGAAAATAAACTAAAAAGGGCACAACAACATAAACATATAGAGCATAATGCATTATTTGTTCATCCATATCAGTTAATCACCCAAATTCCACAATTCATAGGTTCTATGTTTTTTTTTTTTTTTTAACTTGTCATAGGTTCTATGTTACTCGGTTGAAGTCGACTAACCAAACATAACCGAACCTAATTACATTTAATGTAATGAACCTTCTTGTGACCACCAAGTGCTTGACCAGATTCAAATACTCTGCCACAGACTTCACATTCATAACGTCGGTCTTGATCATTCTTGTCTCAAATCTTCAACCGTTGGTTTTTATGGCTCGTTCGATGACCACCTAATCCCATGAGTAGTATTGGTATTGGATCCCGGGACAGACGAGAGAAGCCTGGAGCTCATCTTTCTCTTTAGCATCACGCTCTGCTTTGATCTCAGCTTCTCTTCTACGTAAAGCCTCTTTCATCATGAGTTCTTTAACCTTCTCTGCCTCCTTCATAGTATCTTCGTACCTCTGCTTCTCCTTTGAAGCTGTATCTTTAGCTAGTTCTTCCTTTTCTTTTAGCTCCATAAGCTTCTCTGACTCCTCATATTTTCGCTGGTTTAGCTCAGTTAGCTGCAACCAAAACATAAATAAGAACACATAATGTAACATAACAAGAAAAATGCCACGGTCAAAAGTCTAGACTAAAACCTTTTGAGAGGCATCAACAGTCTCGGTTTGAGCCATAGCATACATCTCCGAACATGTTTCAGCTCGGCTCTCACCTTCTCCATCTCAAATGTCAGATTCGCCTACACAATTTGTTGTGAACAAACGCAAATGAAACTCGAAGAAAACAAGAAAATTTAGATATAAACTCATATTGCGAAAATTACATGTTTTTTGTATGTTAATTACATAAATGAATAATTTATGATATAGAGAGAAACTCAGATTGCGAAAATTACATGTTTTTAGGGTTTGTATATATGTTAATTACATAAATGAATAATTTATGATATTAACAGATATTTATATCAAAACTCGATATTTCTTTTCTAAAAACTTTCTTATTTAATAAAAAATGGTTTCCTTAATCCCAATGAATACTGGTACACCGAGATTTAAGTCATTTCTAGAATCAACACAAGATGTAACTTCAGTTGCAAACAAAAATCAATACAGTGTGATGAGATGACTCTAGACTCTGGCTCTCAGATCTCTAGAGAAAATAGAATCAAGAATCAAGACAGTTAACTTACCTGACTATTATCGGTCATGGAATGGACACTGAGGTTAACCTCAGACATGTTAGATGCTTGATGAGAAACAAAAGAATAGTTCGCAGGAACCAATGCTCCCCAGTCCATATTAGCTATCTCATGGTTGTTGCTCGAAGGGGCTCTGGGACTAGGACTATCAGGATCGGAGGGACACTCGTGGAACTGTCTCTCTCCATTCTTTCGAACCTTATCGTTCCGCTAGAGTCGGAATCGGAAGGACGCACAGAAGCTAGTTTCCTCTTTGAGACAACATAGACTGCAGAATCTTGGCACAGCAGTTGCGATCATAGAGGACATACCGATCTTTTTCGCGAAGAATCCGGGATGAGACATTCCTATAACGAGTTTGGTGACTCCAGTTCCAGCAATCTCTTCCGCTATCGCAGCTACAGGATCGTGTGATTCCAGCACCAGGATCTCTACTCGCACCTATTTTGTAACATTTTTGAGAAAACACAACAAGAAAGGAGAGACTAAACCTAGTTCTTTGAGACCGTACCTTTCTGCTTTCGAACATTTGCTTGTAAGGACGAAGCAGCTCGTTTGTGTTCCCATCTACTTCTTTTCTGTAAGCTGATACTGCTTCAGCACTTATCGCTAAATATAGATATCGCTTTCCCCACTGAAAACAAATAAATAAAAACTCAATAATCTTTGTTACCAAACACATAGATATTTTGCAGTAGCTACAAGATTCTGGTGACGACTTACTTGGGGTAATAATGTAAGTGATAGGAGGACGAACATAGATCAATTTGAAATCAGAAAAGCCTCCAGGGATGAACTTCTCAAGAGCCCAATACGCGACGTCTTTGCTCTTCTTATTTCCATTAATAGCTACAGCTACAACAGGAGATGGTGGAGATAGATGATCGCTTGATGATCTTGCTGACATCTTCTTGTCCATTGCTTTACCTGCAACTAATGAAATGTAAATTTAATAATAGATCTCAACGAATATGCATGTAAATATAACAGAGCGATGGGGCTTTTAGAAAAAAACCATGACACAACTTGCCTAGTAGTTTCTGTTCTAGAAGAGAACTATGAGGAAGAAGAACCCTAAATTTGGTGATATAATGGCATTTTCTTAATATGAAATAATTGCAACAAGCCATCGTTGTTGCCGCCACAACCTTTATTTATAACTTGTTCACTAATTAATTAATTTTCTTTATTTATGCGTTGAAAAAATAATACATATTTTTCTATAAAAATATTCCTTATTTTCCACAGAGTATCATTTTTACATTTTTCTTGTTATATAAAAAGTGTCATTTTAAAATTTAATATAATTTATATTTATTTTAAACTTAATATTTATTGCAAAATTGATTTTATAAAATATATTTATTTCCAAATACTAATTAATACAATATAAACACATTTCAATCATTCTTTAAATTTGTGTGAAAAACTGAAAGTGTCTAACTAACACTCTTTGTATATTTGTATAGAATGTATTTAGTCTTATAGAATCGTATACATGACTATTTATCATGATTCATTAATGTATGCAACAAGTAGAGATGTAGGCTTCGAATGTTACTAACCGCTCTGCCCCTGCATCGCAGTTAACAGTAACAAAAATCTCTACATATACAATATATCTATACATTATTATAACCGTTAAAACTGCACCGCAGTTAAATAGCTTATTCCGTACCGCTCAAACTGTAGTTACCATTCGAAGCCGTAATCATTATTTATATCGTATACTAGGTTAAGACCCGCGCCTTGCGCGGGATAAACATTATATATATAAATTATTTTATATATTATATGTTTATAACATATTATGAAATAATAAATATATATTGAATAATTAAGAAGTCATTATCTACTACTTATATAATTAAATTGGTACGAACATATAAATAAATTTTATAAATCAAAAAAATATTTTTTCTATTTGAAATGATATATAATTAAATTTAAATGATAGTAACATATATGGGGTATATTTTAATATTAATATTTATTAGATGATGTTTTTTGCTCATATTTTTTATCATTTGTATATGTTATAGCAAAAAGTCTAAATTAGTGATAACAAAATTTTCTCTGTGGAATTAATGGTGTAAGTAATTTATAGTATTTTAAAAAATTAAGTTGTCAATATTTTCAATTTTTTTATCAAAAAATGTTCAAAGTAAATTTCAAAATTAAGATATTTATGTATTTTTATATGACATATAGTTTAATTTAAAATGATACATATATTTATATATCTTTTATTTTTGATACTTATTAAATGAGACTTTCAACTTATATTATTTTTTAATTATTTGGATCATGTCATAATAAAAGTTTTAAATCATAGATCACAAAATTTGAATGTGAAACTTTTAACAGTTTTAGTAATTTATACTCGTTTTTAAAAATTAAAAATATAATATATAAATAAGTTTTTTTAATTTTTATTATATGGTTACTATGATTGTTTAATTTATTTTAATAGCTTAAAATTAAACAAATATAATTATAATACACACTTATGTTATCAAATCTTTATTATTTAAAATCATTAATTGTCATATATACTTTAGCAACATTAGGCAATTTCGTTATTTTATTTAAGAAAATAATGAAGCACATTAATAATGTATTTATTGTGGTTTAATAAAAAATTTATTATATATTTAGATGGACCAACATATTTCTCTAAGGATTCTAAGAATCATTCTATGTATTCATTATGTGCTCATGTACTCAATACGTGCTCGTGTTCTTACAAAAAAAAAGATTCTAAATTTCGATAATTACAGAAAGTCAACTATGTTTCTATGTTCACTGAAAAAAAAAAAACAAATCCTAGAGTATATTTTTCTGATCAATTCAGACATATCCGATGAAACTAAATCGGCCAATGGGGGAACAGATTTCTGTTTAAAGAAACAATATATATTACAGTAATATTGTTCATGCTACAGCTGGTGAAGTCGGGTCTCCGTTGTGTCAATGGGAAAATGTGCTTGGAGCCTCGGTCACTGGAATTGTCTCGACAAATGAGAAAGCGGCTCAGTCCAAAGAAGATATGGATGCTACCATGTTGTTATGTAAAAGAACCGAGTATTTTGTTTCACAGGTCAACGATATTACACTGGAAAGGAGTTGAAGTTGTCTACGACTCAGTGGAAAAAAACACCTCTTGTGTGGAAACTTTTATTATTATTGTTCATTTCTGTTCTATTTTTTTGTGTCTTTTTATTGTATAAGTGTTTGTCTCCATAATCTGCATAACAACTTTGAAAGTGTTTATGTTAATAAACAAACGACGCGAATCAAACATGAAAAGCAAGAACATTTAGAGAAAAACATGATTAATACAAATACCCATTTTTTAGGGTTTGTTTATTAATTCTGTAAGTAAATAATTTACAATCCGTTAAATCTATACCCATGCTTAAAAATTCGATATTTTTTTTTCCTTTTAGAAAAATTCACTTATTTCATAAAATAGTTTTTCCTTGTCGTATTAGGTATTCGAATGCGGCCTTCTATTGGTTTACTAAAAATTTACGTCATTTCCAAAATAAACAGTTTAGAACTTCATAGGCTAATGATAATGCAATATTGTCACTTTAGATGTAACTTCAAGCTAAAGCATTGTTGTGCTCACAACGCATGACAAAAGTAAAAACATATGGGCAATGTAAATTAAATTTGTTCAGATGTGTGTTTTTGTAAATGGAGTAGTGGTTTTCGGCCAAAAAAATTTATGCGATTAATAGATTTTTTTTTTAAAGGTTTCTAATAGAAATTTATTTAAGAAAACCTTTTCATACATTCAAAGGGAGTTTTGAGTCTTGACAACCTCTGACTCTTGTTTTTTTTTTGGTTATAGAATATTATTAGCTTATATATATCTTTGGTATAGTTTCCTTTAGCTAACCATTGGGTTAGTGTGGTTTGGTTTCCTTTTGCTTAACTACCTGAGTATAAATACATAACAATGTATGCTTTCTAAGGTTAATGTTTATTTTCATCATCTTCTTTTCTTCAATAAATATCATGCATACAAGCTACAAGTGGATAAAAAGAGTGATATCTACAGATACAGAGTTATATTATTAGAAATCATCAAAGGAAATTAATAAATCCGTCGAACTGGGATTCAGGGAAGGTAACTGTATTGTGGATTGGGCTAAGTCAAAGCTGAAGATACAAGAACATGTAGTAGAAGAAGTTCTAGACAAAGGCATGGGTAGGTCTTGTAGTATGATAATAGAAGAGATGAAACAAATGTTGAGAATTGCATCGTTATGTACAAGTTGAAATCCGACAGATCGGCCGCCAATGAGAGATGTGTTGTTGTTTCTTCAAGAGGCAAAGCCTAAGAGGAAAATGATAGGAGCTAATGTGATCGTTCTTGGTAATGTTAGTGATGCTAATATTGAAGATGTTTGTGGTCAAAAGATTGAGGTGTTGTGAGGTGTTGATATACATTTCTTTGTATGGTGTTTTTAATGTAATTGTAGAATTGTTTTTGAAGGGTGTTAGAGAGGATATATATGAGAGTACTTTTGCCTTTGCTTCCTTTCATATATGAAAGAAATGATTTTTTTTTTTTTTTGAACACAAGCTCATAGAAATGGTTTTAAAGGATCAACCAAGCTCATATATTTGTCGGGCTGAAGAGAGTGACTGGGTCTTTTACTCATTATCGGCCCGTTTAATTTCACCGTTATCGATTTACAACTCCAAACGATTTTGGAACACTTAATTGAATATATTTGACTTCGCTTAGTCAAACAAAAACATAAATTATGATTAATTTGTAAATTTACACGTATGTAGATATATTAAATATAGGAAATTTTCTAAATAAAGCATAATAATGTTCCATTAATGTTTTAGTCTTGTTGTTTGACTGGCACAATATTACTATGAATTATGAATAGTTTTTAATCTTGCACTATGAATTATGTTTTTTTATGAATTATGTCCTTAATCATATTAATTGCTCTACACCATATAGAATCACTACATCGACATTTATTTCGCTATTTTGTGCTGAAAATAAATTCCGAAAGTATATTCTGAACAAGAAACTTTATGATAAACACATAAACTGTAACCAAACTTTTATTATTATTATTCTTATTATATTTTTTTATAACTTTTATTATTATACAAAACAGAAAATAAACTAAAAAGGGTAGAAAAACATAAACATAAGGAGCATAATTCATAATTTGTTCATCCATATCAGTTAATGACCCAAATCAATTCATAGGTTCTATGTCACTCGGTTGAAGTCGACTAACCAATAATAACAGAACTAATTATATGTAATGAGTCTTCATGTGACCACCAAGTGCTTGACCAGATTCAAATTCTCTGCCACAAACTCCACACTGGTGACGTCGGTCTTGATCATTCTTTTTGTTTGGAACTAATTCTCGGTCTTGATCATTCTTGTCGCAAATCTTCAACCGTTTGCACTTATGGCTCGTTCGATGACCACCTAATGCCTGATACGAACCAAAAACTTTTCCACATACATCACATATAAATTCTTTCTTACACTTTTTCTCTCTCGTAACCAAATTTGTTTCGTCAGCATCATTATCCTCATCATCTTCACCGTTGTCTTCTGTTAGGGTTTCCACGTTTTGAGTGAGAAGCTCAGCAACAGACTTGTATTTGACTTCTTTATTATCATCATCAGAATCTAAATCTGTTTCGTAATATTCTTCTTTACCGTTTGGAGTTGCTAACAAACGATCAATAGCATTCCAATTCTGAGAATTTTCTGGCCTCTGCCCCTTAGACATTGCTACAAGAATTAAACCAGCTTCTTCGACAGCTGTCAAAGGACTACCAGACCCGGTAGAATCTGCCTCGTCCACGATCATCTTTCTCTCGCCTTTTATTTGATGTGCACCGTCTTCTCTCTTTAGATCTGGTCCCCCAATCAAAACGGTTTCATTGTTGGATGTCTCTAGCGATGGAAGGGTCGAGCCACTCGCTGATTCTGACATCATGTGCTCTCTTAGAGTACTCCCATTTGAAAATGACTTATTGCAACTCATTTTGATGAAAAAGAAACAAGGAATAAAAAAAGCTATAGAAGTTTTTTGGTGATAATGATTTTGATTGCTTTTGCTGCGAGAAGAGTTTGCTTGAATATATTGTTGTATGATTTGTGCATATATATAGCTTCAGAAATCTGAAGAAATCATAAATACGTACAAATACTATTCAAAAGGTAATCCAGAAATCGGAAGAAAACATAAATACGTACGAATTATTCAAAAGGAGTTAACCACTTACCATAAGTGTTTAGTGCACTATGCTCTTAAGTCTTAACAATTAATTACTAACTGCTTATTTAGGTCTATCGATTAAGTGGTAATTAATTAACTGTAGCTTTATAAATTATTAGTCACATTGTGTCATTAACTCAGTCTCCGTCAAAACCGTTTATATAAGATATTTTGCGTGAGAGATGAATAGCCCAAACTAGAAACATGAAATAAAAGCAGTAGTTAGCCATATAAAACCATGCCATTAACATCAAAAAAGAATTAAAAATGAAATAAGATCGACAGAGAAGAGAAAGAAAACAATTATTTAGTAGATAACAATCATAACATTATTATACATCACTTTTTGTCAAGGTATTATACATAACTTTATTTCTTAGTTTTACGCAAATAGAGAATCGAGTATATACTTGGAAAATATGAAAACAAGAACCTGTTAATAAAAAAGAAAGAGATCATTACACTCTTCTAGGCAATCCGATGAACAAATCAGTTTCGACATTGGATATGTGGATGTTTTCACAGCCAGAGGAAGATGCATTCTTCTCACTCTCTAAGTTCCTCGACTGCATCCACAAGGGCTTTTCTTCAAACTGAAATGATAACAAGTTAAATCCTAAACAAAAGAAACTCAATAATCAGAGAGAAACAAACAAAAAGTTCACGAAAAACGAATAACTTTTTGACGGACGATTTTCAGATTTCCTCAAGTTAGATTTCAGTCGAAAGCACTATTAATCAACCACAAGATTTTTCATGAGAGTTAAGTCATGGATGTCAAAGGTTAATCCACCATGATGTCTATAGACTATAGCTGAATGATATTTTTGTTATTTAAAGAATAAAGAGATAAAGCGCTAAACGATTTTGTTTTTTAACATCAAAAGATTATTATATTATTAAATTAGATGATCTTTGTAACTAGTAGATTAGAATATGACAGTCAACAACAAAAACATTATATATATGGAACGCTCTAACAATCTTAGCTAATGAATCTATCATTGTGTTCTATTGAGAAATCATGAAAACTTCCCTTCAGAGTTGTGAACTTATATATAGTATCCATATGTACTAGTTATAAATATAGATAGCAAAGACTAAGTTCATGATTAAATAAGTGTAGGGCGTGCAAGAATGAATACATGCATATATGTCCTTGGATTGTATATATATGCGTATGCGTATACCATTTCGTGCAGCCTAGTTCTCTCGTTCAACAGCTCTCTTTTTCCTGCAATCTAATAAGATCAAACCCAAAAAAAAGCACAATGAAATTTATATATTATATGCCGTAAAGAACCAACTAAAATAATAAAGTAAAATTACCTCTGCTTTTAGTTTCCCCACCTCATCTTCATTTAACTTAGCCTGCCAAAATTGTAGAATCCGGAATAAGCAGTTGCACATGCTGGTTCGATAGCTAATCATTTAGACTCAGAAGTCCCAGAGAACATATGTTGATATGTGTAACAGAAAATACTCTAGAAGACCCTAATTATAAGCCATTAGTGCTAAACACATTATAACAAACACGTAAAGATTTCAAAATCAAGTACTATGTATTTATTAAGTTTACCTTCCTTGATCTAACAATAGTAAGGCTTTTCTCAATTTGAATAGTTATCTCTTTGAGCTCCTCCACCGAACAAGTATCTAAATCTTCCCCCATTAGCCTCCTAAGATGCATATTATCGCCTTCATGAGCTTATATAGAATCACCTATTGCATTATCTATAGAAATATCAGAAACTAACCGGCAATGACGTTGAAGAAGTTCAATGGAGTTCACCATAATCGTGATTTCATCCTTGAGATCCTGCACCTGCTGCTCTTTTTGGAGTCTCTCTTCATGAAAATATTCCCTTCTATGTAACTCACATCGTTCGATCATCTTCTTCATGCTGAATTAGTTTTCAGGATCACTTCATCAATCATCATTATAATATTTCTAAAGTATACAATTACTATTTTCCGAAAATGTTATCATGACCAACAAGAACATTCACACATATGCAAGATTTATAGATTGTATGCATATTTTCCGAGCCTAAATTCGATACATTTTGTCGATATGCGCTTGGCCTATCTCAGGATTAGTATAATTAAAAAGTATGAAAGATTTCCGGAGGATGAAGAATGTACATAGTAAGGTTTTCGATATGCCATTCCACCTATTAAAGGAGAAGAAATAGCTGAATATATAATATCAATTTGTTAGTAATATATGTCTTTTTAATTTGTGTAACTTGGTTTCCTATCTATACAAACTCAATGGCAAAAGCATTACTATAAGCTAGGATGCACTCGCCTTTCCATTACGTACCAACGATTTGCTTTAAATGGTCAAACTTGGTAAACTCGAAACTGTGAATGAAACATAAACTCTTGTTCCAAAAGTTTTGGTTGGTTAATTATCTAAACCCACTCAAGTGTAGATATTGGCAATTCGCTAACAAAATAATGGGAAGAGATGATTAGTACAGTTCACCTAGTGACTATCAATATATGGTTTCACATGATTATGATCATTGTTTGGGTTTGATAATCATTAGTGGCATCATTTAAGTTTGGATTTGGTTTAAGAAACTAACTCACCTATCGGCTATATAAGAGATCAACACATTTAATAGCATGAAAACTTCTCGAGGGCTAGAGTTTGAGACCCTAGCAAAAATCCAAAAGATCTTCTCATACTTCATGGGGGATTTTTAAATTGGTCCAATTGTACTCTTAACAGTATGGCATGAACACTAGGATGTTTCAATATAATTATAAACATGTCAAGTGGTTTCAGCATGAGTTTCAAGGCATACTAGGTTCAAAGTTCAAGAACACTTCTTTGGAAAGTCCTAAATTGATTGCTCGTGCTTAAAGAAGAACTGTGATTAGGTTTGAATTCATTTAAATAAAAACTTCGTGGTACTATTGAGTAAATAAATGACAAAAAAAAAAAACTTTAAGAAGGCATAATTTGTTGAGAAGTTAAACGCAACAGCTACAATTAGCTAGAAATCTATTGTGCGATACATAAATAAATTAGCAAAGTAAAGTAAGAACAGAAGATTCATTTCTATAGAATAAACAGTAGATTGTAAATATGTATAAATGTGTATTAATTGGATTAAAAGTTATAGAAATGTTAGGTTACTTACTCGGAGCTAGCGTATTCGTATAGTTTGCCTTTCTGAGAAAAGACAATGGCTGCGACTTGAGCATCGCATAGAACTGAAAGCTCGTGAGCCTTCTTCATGAGACCTTTCCTACGCTTGGAGAACGTGACTTGCCTGCTCGTTAGGTTTTCGATTCTCTTGATCTCGATCTTCCCTTTCACCATCCTCCTGCCATGATTAGTGGGTGAATCCATATGAAACCCTAAGTCTGAACAATTTTATAGGAAAGAGAAAATTAGTTTCTTTTTCTTTAGAAACAAATTCACTTGGATCCAAATCAAAACCAAGGTACTGTTTCTTGATAACAAAAGAGAGATCTAAAGACAAGATCAGCTGTCCACACAAAAGTCAATAAGTGATAACTTCCCTAGGAAAATGATGAAAAATCTGGGAAAAAAACGAAACCAAACAAAACCTCTTTTCTAAATCTGTCAAGATTCGTTTCAAAGGGCTCAAGAATCAGAAGACGACCAAGAAGACTTGTGATATTAACGAAAATGAACTTTCACAAGAGCAAAGAGATGAAAGGAACAGAACAATAAGATCGATGATAACTAGAGATGAATGAATTGAGTCATATCTCTTTGATGATTTAGTCTTCTTTCTTTGGTCAAACTTTCTTTATGCAGGGAGGCACAAACCCTAAGTTTAGTAGTCTTGCTTTTGCTCTCTGGTTTAGTTA
Source organism: Brassica rapa (assembly GCF_000309985.2). NCBI lineage: Eukaryota > Viridiplantae > Streptophyta > Magnoliopsida > Brassicales > Brassicaceae > Brassica > Brassica rapa. The sequence goes on from NC_024796.2 coordinate 29,862,712, forward strand.
CTCTCACGAATAAAAATATAAAAATGCTATTTTGCTGATGTTACTTTCAATTATCATCACACACTGCTTTGCCAGGTGACTAAAAATGTCTGCTTTGCTTTTTCTACTAATTAAAATTATGATAGCCAATTATCGATTTTAACGAAGCTTCATATGATTTATGTTTAAATGATATTCTACCTATCCAATTAGATTGGTCTAAAAACCATTTTATAGAATATTCGATCACAAAAAAAAAAAATGTATATATGTTTCTAAAAAAATGCATATATACATACTTGATATTAATATTTTCAAATAATTTTATTTTATTCTGTATTTGTTCATCTCAGTTATATAAAAAAATCCTAAAAGAAATTAAATACTTCATATAATTAATTATGCAGAACTAACCATTTTTTTAAAAAAAACTAGAACTAACCAATTTAAAGTGTTATAAATACATTTATCATTTACATAACATTCTTCAATTAATTTAGGGGGCTTATAGGTTTATGAGATTTTTGTTTTCTTACAATAAACACTTGAAATTTACCTTATGTACTTTAAAATTTTATTCAGCCTATGATTTGGTGAATTTATGGTATTCGACACAAAAGCCACTATTCGAGTAACAATGAGAAAATCAAAATTTGTATCTGACACAAAAGTGATGAAAGCAAAAAAAAGTGAGTACTTTCATATACTGGGAAAATTGTTTTTTTTAGAGTAAAAAAATGATAACTATGTTCCTTTAGACTAATCTCTTATACTTTATGTTTCATTAGGCTAATTATTTTCAAAAAGGCAATAATACCCTTAAAATTGTAATTTTTAAATATAATAAATAATGAATTCGTTTTTCTTGTTTTTTTTTTTAAAATCGATTTTTTTTTTTAAAATATGAAAGTGAATATTTCCAAATATTTTATTTCCATATTTTTAGGAACTGATTTCTTATCCGTAGAATACAACTAATATGTAGAAATCGGTTTCTACAGGTTTTTAAAATTATAGTTTTTTTAAATTATAGTAATGTGTAGATTTTTATTTCTACATGTTTTAGATTTACAGTAAATCTGTAGAATTCGGTTTCTACGTGTTTTAGATTTATACTAATGTGTAGATTTTGATTTCTAAAGATTTTAGATCGGTAGGTTAAGCGTGGAATGTGTATTCTAAATATTTTTAGAATACTCTTATTTACGTAGATCACATATTCTAAACATTGTAGATTCAATGAAAAAAGTAGATTTCGTTTTCTACTTTGTAGAATGTCATTTCTACTTTATTTATAACATAATCTAAAATTTATGATTTAAACAATTTTAGAACTGAAAAAAACATCACTAAGTTCATATAAATATTTTATCAATAGTTACCATTTTTCCAAAAAAAATTTGTTTGTAAAACTATGTATTAAATTTATTTTCAAAAATATTAAAGTGTATTATAGACAAAACTGGCACAAAATAGATATTAGTCTAAAAGTACATAGTTATCATTTTTTTTGCTCTAAAAAAACAATTTTTCCTATACTTATAGTGATCTGAATCTGATACTTATTTTCTTCAGTTTGACAAGTTTGTGATCATAAATGTCATGCTATCACAGTGGACTTAAAGGTTAAACCGCCCCTGACCAAAATAAAGAAGTGGCCCACTCCTATATAAATATGATGATAAACGGGCCTTATTATGAGCTGGCCCAAATAAATACGTATACTCAATTTACAGGATGGGTTAATACTCAGGATGGCCTCTATAAACGGGCCTCATTTGTTGCAAGAAAAAAAAAAGATTTTGTGACAGAAAAATGCTAAAAAGTAATGGACAAGCGGGGGTATCGATCCCCGTGCCTCTCGCATGCTAAGCGAGCGCTCTACCATCTGAGCTACATGCCCATAGATGTTAACAGGGGTACATTATAATTAATAACGTTAATAGCTCAGTCCCCCCACAAAACCCTAGTTTCCAGTCTCTGTCTCTGATTATAAAACGGTGGAAGTCCTAAACTCTGTTTCTTCAACACATTCTTAATTTCTTTTTCTTTTTGGCTTCAGCTTCTTGCTTATATGCTGAGAATACTATGATTCTTGAAAGTCTTTGTTATTTTTTGTTTTCAGGGTTTGTCTTTCTGCAAGTGACGATTAAACAGACAGGGACATCAGAAATTATCTGTGTTGACTAAAGTCTATAATGGGAATATCTGATGCAATAACAATCCTCGTTACCTTTCAGTTTATCAAAATCCCTTTTTTACTATCTACAATACTTAGAGCTGTTTTATTTTGACTGAAAGTTTGAGGCTTTACCAATGATGGAATTCAAATAAATCATCAGATCTGATGTGTAACAACATATGTGATTACAATCTTGATGCTGAGGTAAAGCCTTTGAATTATCCATAATATTTTAACCTTGCTCTTGATAGTTGAGATGGGTAATCCAGAACCCAGATTTAAAGAACAATGTCAGATTCTGTTTTACTGCTAATATTCAAAATGTTATGAAAATTCAAAAATATTTATGACGTTTCTGCCTACAGTAGCAATGGTGCAGCTGAAACGTTATAGTTTTACCCTCTGCCCTATAGAAGCACATGAACATTAGGGCCATGTCACGTAGTTCTAAGCTCTTTTTGTGAAACATCACATTTGGGATTGACTCAGCCAATTGACAGATATATTATATACAAGAGAAAAACCATAATATATAATTATAACACATCAAAACACAATGAAAAATTGAACAAAAATATGAAACTAGCTCTTGTTTATGCATATGTATATACCTTTGAGTGGGAAAGATTTACAGAATATCTCATTCGTTCGAAGCCTACAATATTTAGCCCAATGTATAATAGTGTACAAGCCCAATAACTGTAGATACGTGTCACACTTTATGATCCAAGCCCAATAGTGAAATAGTGTACAAGCCCAATATTTCTTTCTTTTCTGATATGCGCCACACTTTTTGGGTCCTCTGCTTCGGCAGTGTATGATGCCTAACGAAAAAAGAGACCGAAGATGTTATCTATCGTCTTCTCCCCTCAAAATGGATACGAATTAGGGCTCTTCCATCACATCATGTTTACTTTTCCAGTTTGAACCTCTCTTAGGAGCATATACCTTAATCACTATAGTTTTTATATACAGAGAAAGAAACCCCACAACCATGATTTTTTGTTTGCTCATAGTTTGAATTTCAAAAATTTAAATCAACATCCTACAAAATTTGCAGATCAATTTCTGTAACAATTAATTTATAATTATAAAATAGATGGTTTAGATAACAAGTATAATTAGAATACATTAATTTATTCGTCATATATTAATTTAGTTTTGTAATTGTGTTTTCGTTTTAAAATAAAGATCATTTGGGAAGGTGATCAATTATATACCGATAAGAGTGCCAGTCGTAATTGTTTGGTACTTTGGTGAAACCCAACTATGCCAAAGATGAAAAGTGAAAATATCCATCGTGCTTATTGTTCGTTCATCATTTTTTTTTCTTTTTTGACTGAAGGCTTATTCGTCAAATTATTAATAACTAGGATCGGCCTGCCCTAAGACCGGGATATTAGTTAATTTAATATTCACTAAATGTTCGAGTTGAAATTTGTTTTAAGATTCAAGAATTTGGTTATCTGTTATGTCTTACTTATTAGTATGCGGTGGTATAGTTGTTTTTCGATCATTCTTGCTTTGGTATTGTATCAAATTAACTAATTGTCCAACTCATAATTATAGATGTACAAATGTGGATTTGTGATAAAGTTTGATGACAATACTGTTTTTTTTTTAATTCTTATTCATAGTGGAGTGTGCATGTGTCAGAAAGAGTCATATAACAACTTTTATGTTTTTGTGTATGGATTTTAAATATATAATATTTTGTATAATGCATACTTTCTCTACAACATTTGCTTGTAGACTAAAAAAATTGTTTTTTATATTTTTAAAAGAGAAAATATTTAGTCTAGAATATAACATGGACATATGTATTGACTATATATAGAAGTTGGGTGTTATTTTAAAATGACATATGTATAGAGATTTTTCAACCATTACTTCACTGACACAAAACATTTATAACTGTAAATACCTTCTTTTAAAAGCAAAACTAATAAAAGCGTGTACGACAAATGTATTTTGATATATATTATATGCATCAAGTTATAAAGGTTGGAAACATTGCAAAACTGTTTGGAGCAAAGTTTTTAACTTCACGATCTTCATCTTGACGTCAGTTCAGTGTGGGCCCTGGCCACAAGCAGAAGAAGCATGGGCTTCCAGCTGACACGATAATAAGTATTTTCGCGGCCACATATTTATAAAAAGTGACTTTAGCCTAGTGGTTCTAAGAGAAATTACCAGTGCTAGAGGTGCTGGGTTCAATTACCCTTAACTGCATTCATTTATTTTGGCCCTAAATATAAAATAGGATACGTGTCACTCCCAGAACGCACGAATTGATGACGTGGCTTCACGGAAGAGATGCGAACATTTCTTTATATATATAGATAGATGTATGTTTACTACTAGCAAATGGAAAACATGGAATGGCGCTGCCCAAAACTTTTAGCGTTATATTTCTCTTATCAATATATTTTGGAGAAATAGTGAAAATGTTATTTTGATCATTTAATATGTTTCAATAATTCATACTTTCTATTTAAAAGAATTTCTTCTTTTTTTTTAACAAAGTGCTTTCAGTTTGTGGTATGAACCTCGGTAAAAAAAGTAACAAGACTGGTTGTTTGTCATCTGTTAGATTAAATTGAATATATAATATTTTTTACATTTTTTTTAACTTTAAAAGGTTAAACCTGAGTCTATTAAAAACAGAGAACTAACCTTCCGATAGGAGGTACAACTCACGGATAGAGCTTTTCCCGAGTATTCAAATGGGCTGAAATGCAGTAGTCCATATCCGTATAGAATGACCAGAAAAGTGTGACTTAGTTTCGCATGACAGGTGGATCGAACCTAAAATGTAGTGATATAATTTTTTACATTAATCGGCAAAGAATACATTCTTTCTGAAACCATAAGCCAATAAGGATCACAATCTTTCTGGAGCCAAATGAAACTTAAGAATATGAACAAACGAAAAGATGAAATACTAAAATTGAAGCCTAGAACACATTGGAAAAACAAAGTGAATGTCCTGATTATAGCGACCAACGGGTAAGAACGGGCAAGAGTGCGCCGATCGTCAAATTACAAATAGAAACAAGTTAAAGAATCTTGTTTGTGGACTTGAAATAACTTCCAAATTGGTTCTTTGGATACGAAGTTACTGTGACAGGACAGATAGGTTTTAAATTTGAAGTTAAAATTTAGATTTTCTGTATACAAATTATTTATTTTAAACGAGGGTTATAATGTTGAGATTAAGATCTAAATTTCACAGCTAATCCCATAATCGCTATAGTTGTTGCGAACCTATTTTGTTAACCAAGTGATCCGAACAAACCTGGCTAATCCAATAATAACTAAAACGGTGGAAACATTAGTACATTACCTACCAGATTTTCAACTAGGAGTTTGATCCAGTTCTGTAAAGATCACGTGCATATATTTTTGTTTCTGATGGATAACGCGGAAAGAATGCGAATATATGCTTTGTACCTTCTTTAAGTTACAAACCTCAGCCCACATTCAATATCATATGTGCATATCTCATGGTTCACTTCTGTGGTGTTTTCTATCATGACCTAAAAAAGTGGACCACTAGATCTAGTTTTCTACTGATCAATACTATTAAAACAGAAACATGGCTTATTGATATAGGTGTTATCCAACTATTTTAATACAATTATTAAAATTTCTTATTAATCATTTAAGATAAATATTATACAAAGAAAAACATATATATGACTAAAAACACAAATATAAAAATTAAATTTCAACAAAAATATAAAACAAAAAATATACCCGTTTTTTAAGGGTGGATTAAAATCTAGTTAAGATATAAAATTGTGTCACAAAAAATAGATATAAATTAAATATGAAAGACTTAAACAAATACAATACCAGAGACCATACATATGTTTGTTTTTAAATGATGCATATTCTGTTTATGCAAATATATAATTTAATTATAAGGATAATCACAGGTTGATTTAAAAATGATAAATAATGATTTATTAATCTTGATTTAAGATTAAAAACAAAATTTATATGCATATTCATACTGAGTCATACAAATAAATTGTGTGTTCAATAAAAAGCAATTGCAACGATTATAGATTGGAACCGTTCATCCTGAGATTTGTGTTTTACAAAATGAGATTTATCGTAAAATATTTATTAGTAGAATTGTTTATCAAAATTACATATATCAGTTTTAAGAAAACATATATCAACTGAATTTGAGTAGGATTAACTCCAAATGTTTCCCACCATATAACACACGATTAAAAACTAAATAAATAATGCGATTCTAGGCGAACACCCACTTCAAGTGTCCAACACATATTCCTCTTTTTTTAGTCCAACACATATTCCGAAATCAAAGTGTGTTAGCAATGCACCGAACGCACTTCGCTCTTCAAAACAGAATAACCTTTTAAAAAGAATATTATACATAGACTCCTTTGACCTTTTCTAAGTGGTTCTTCTATTTGTAATAAAAGATTTCAATTTTGACGAATAAGGTAACAAGACTAAAGAACCAATAAGGGTATCAGCAGAAACATCAAACATCAAACATGTTTGATGTTTGATTCTTCCTTGAAAGAGAGTTCCAAAACTTATAAACTATAAAAATTAAATATTAGTACTATTTTGTTTGCTAAATATTACTATATATATATGTATATCAAAAAGTACTACTACTGAAACATCAACCTTTTATCATTTTTATTTTCTAGCATGCACCTACTTCTTTAATTAAAGTAAACTATTTCATCTCAAAAGTGGTTGGATTATTGTTACTTGATAAATAAAATATAAAAATCATACAAGGTAATTTATTTATTTTCAAATAATGATTATAAATGTTCTCAACAGATGATACTACAACATATTTGCATTTTAAAAAATATTCTGCTATAGTTTATAGTGTGTATATATAGACATGTTGATCTCTAAGTCTAATTAACTTTTGTTCTATTAAATTAATATCGAAAATCTGAACCCTAAACTCATTCACTATTTTTGTATATGAATGTTAAAGAACTTTTCACTTTTTATTTTTATTTTTTGCAACTGAAGAACTTTTCACTCTTTCCACCATAAATATTCAATACCATATATCACAGATTTATTTCTTTGCAACTTATTTTCGAAAGTATTGTCTTTATTCATTGTACTACTTAACTGACGTAATCATTCATTGTATTTCATTACAATTATAGTAACTATGCTTAATGCGTTAGATTCAAAGAATCGTAGTTATCTGTTCTCTTGTTAGTTTTGCAAATATGTTTTTATTTTCTAGCTCCTATAATTTATTAATTTTTTTCATTAAGTCTAGTAATATATTTTCAAATTTAATTAATTTTATTGATACTAAAAAAGTTCAGAAAAGTTATTTTTTTCTTTAAAAGTGGCAAGTGCTAAAACAACCTACTCAAGTTGCGTTACACATTACGTATCTTTCTCCTCTCACACTCACACACACAAATATGGGGAACTATATTTTTTTTATTTTCCAAATTCTAGAAAAAATGTTTTAATTCTTATAATTAACAAAATAAAATATTTTAATATTTTTTCTCCAATCCTTTATAGTTTCATTTGGCCTTTTCCTTTATATTTTCACTTCATCTTCCTAACCTTTCTCCCCAACTTCTCTGTTCATCGTTTTCTCCTCTTTATTTATAATAAATATAATCACATAGTATTCTCTGAATCCATCTCTCCAAAAAACACCGTTCAAGATCAAATAAATAAACCATATGTTGGTTATTCATTCAATATTTAGGGTTTAAGGTTTCTTGGGCCGGGGAGGGATAAAAGATGGAGAGCTTTTGTGAGTTTCAGAAGGAAGAAGAGCAGATAGATCTTCCTCCAGGGTTCAGGTTTCATCCAACAGATGAAGAACTCATAACTCAATATCTCCACAAGAAGGTTCTTGACATCAGCTTCTCAGCTAAAGCTGTTGGTGAAGTTGACTTCAATAAGTCTGAGCCATGGGAGTTACCGTGTATGTTTTCAATGATCACCATAATGATCAGAACTGTTCTTTTCTTTGTCCTCTTCTTGAAACATAACATTGTTGGGGACTGATTTTACAGGGATGGCAAAAATGGGTGAGAAAGAATGGTACTTCTTCTGTGTGAGGGACAAAAAATATCCAACCGGTTTGAGGACTAACCGGGCTACTGAAGCCGGTTATTGGAAGGCCACCGGGAAAGATAAGGAGATTTACCGAGGTAAATCACTTGTTGGAATGAAGAAGACACTTGTTTTCTATAGAGGAAGAGCTCCTAAAGGTCAGAAAACCAATTGGGTGATGCATGAGTTTAGGCTTGAAGGAAAACTCTCTGCTCATAATTTACCTAAAACCGCAAAGGTTTTTTTCTATCTAAAAGTTCTGTTTCTGCTCTGTTTTTCTCTTTTTCTTTGGTTTAGTAACACTTTTGTTGGAGTTTTCAGAATGAATGGGTGATATGTAGAGTGTTCCAGAAGACTGCTGGAGGGAAGAAGATCCCTATTTCAAGTCTAATCCGAATCGGTTCACTTGGAACCGGCTTTAACCCTTCTCCTTTGCCCCATTTAACCGATAATTCGAGTTACAATGATAAAACCAAAACAGAACCGGTTTACGTGCCCTGCTTCTCCAACCAAACTGATCAAGCCCAAGGAAACACACTCAATGGCTTCATCAGCCCTGTTCTTAACTCGATCCAAGCCGACATTTTCCACAGGATTCCACTCTACCAAAGCCCGATGCTCGCTCAAGAACGTTCGGTTCTACAGGCTATGGTTGATAACAACACAAGGCAGAGTCTCAAAGCGATGAGTGTCTCACAAGAAACCGCAGTTTCTACTGACATGAAAACTGATACTTCGTCGGATTTTGAATACGGTAAGAGACGACTCAATGCTCAAGGAGACCCGTATTCCTCCACTGGACTGGTTGATCTTGAACCTTTCTGGAATTACTGAAGAAGATTCAGTAGTCTCATGTCTACGATTCACTGTCATGAAAGAACGTAAGAAAACTTTTGACTTTTCCACCTTATAGTATGGTGTGTTAAAGTTTGTATAATTTTTAACCATCTCAACTTCCACTATATATTATACTCTTAAAAAAACTTAATTTATGAATTGGTACAAATGGGTATTATGTAATATAAATGATGATAATATGCATATATATGCCCTAAGAGTCTGTAGGATAATTTTACCCTTTAATCACCGTTTTTTTGTGTTTTGAAATTTGAAGCTGAAGGTCTTATAGTGTGAAAGTTAATTCATAAGAGGTTTCTTTTTAATATAACTTGGTGATAGAAGTCTGCCAATTTTTTAATAACAATTTAACATGAAGTATATGTGGTGACCGTTCATACCATGTTTACTAATTTTGAAGACATACTATATTTGTTTTTGAATGAAAATAATATGCACCGTCTTATATTTTAATTGTAAATACAGTTCAGATTATTATGGCATGGCCTTAGTTTGTACTAAAAATAGTAATTATCATCTGATTTATAAGCCGTAGAATGTGTGGGTGAACTATTGAAGAAAAAACGAAATAAACACAGTTCAAATTATATATACTGTATATGTTTATGCATCCCCATCTGGTATATTAAAATATCGGGAATGTGTAAAGTGAAACACAATTTCCATGAAAATAAAACCTAAATTCACGTAACGTATCAATTAGTAGAGTTTCAAAAGTATCTCATTTCTAATACTACTAGAAATATGTGAGGAGAAATAGGTATTTAAGGTTTACCGCTTACGATATCATATACTCCCTCCGTTTTTTATTATAAGTCGTTTTAGAGAAACTTTTTTGTTCCAAATTATATGTCGTTTTCAGTTTTCTATGTAAAATTTATTAATAATTAATATTGTATGACCAATAGTAATATATCTTCTATTTTTCTATTGGTTGAATTGTGGTTAGGTAAATAATTAATGATGTTTTTGTTTAGAAAATATTTGAAATTAATGGTTTTCTTAATCTACGTGCATAGCTGTAAAACGATTTATATTAAAAAACGGAGGGAGTAGTTCTTTTCTTTTGGCATCATAAGAAACATATAATTCTACAGGCTTCACTGAAACTGAAAGTGGAGTGAAGCCATTAGACACACACACACAAAATCATTTAAAGTAAATAACGACACATAAAACAAGTCTTTGTAACAACGAAATCTCTTCCAACACTGGAAGCATGCACCCTTAATTTTTTTTTATTGCAAATACTCATACTCAGAGTCAGTAGATGGATACTCAGACTCCTCGGAGCTGAGCTCCTAGTATCCTTCTCCTTTGTCTTTGCCTTTGCCTTCTCCTTCTCCTTCCTTCTGCTTTGATGTGTCCTTCTCCTTTTCCTTCAATGTCTCTGCTGTTAAAGGGCATTCTGCGAGACATAGGCTATTCCAAAGGCATAATGCTCCGACAGAACTAAGTAGCTCCTTTGATATAAGGTCAAGACGTGGCTGGTGATAAAAGAATATTGATATTTTTTCTCCCTTTGCAAAACTCAAGAGCATGGAGGATCTCCGGGTGTTCTGAGATGTCCTCCATGATTAGCACCAGATTTAATGGTTGACGATGGCCAATAATAGCCTTGCCCATAAAGTCCACGAAAACCTTCTTGAGTCTCTCTTCTTTAGTGCCCTGCGTGTCGCATAGGGAATGGGAAATAGATATTCCCCAAGACATCACACATCTTAAAAGCGTCACAATGTTTGAAACAACATTATTAACGGGGAGACCCTCAGGGACCGGGCATCCGGAGAAGTCCCAGAAGACGATTGTTTCGGCCATGTTGTAGTAATGGTATCCTATTCCAAGATTGGCAAGTACTTAGGCTGTGCTAAGATACAGTTGTATCGTTTCATTTCCAGTAGATTAAAAGCGCATTCTGATGTAGCGGAAGCTTTATTGGATAGAACTAGAGATCCGTTGATTCTTAGAATACCCGGAAAACTAGGATAATCACAAAGATCTTATTTAGTCTAAGAATACCTAAGATCAATGTCTTCTTAAATTCGTTGAGATCACCAATGATAATGGTGTAGAGAAGATATTTAAAATAAATATCTTATTTGTTTAGTATTTTATTTAGAGTTTATTTATTATTAAGATAATTATCTCTAATGTTTTAGGGTTTTTATGTTTTCTTATATATAGTTTTTGAGGCTATGGTTTTATGCAGTTTATGAATTGATGATTTATTAATAAAATTGAGAGTTATCTCTTTGTTGTTCCTTGCTTTCGGTAGATCATTGGTGATCTCAACGAATTTAAGAAGACATTGATCTTAGGTATTCTTAGACTAAATAAGATCTTTGTGATTATCCTAGTTTTCCGGGTATTCTAAGAATCAACGGATCTCTAGTTATATCCAATAAAGCTTCCGCTACATCAGGTGGTATCAGAGCTGGTGTTTTGGTTTCTTAATCAAAACTCGAATCTGGAATCATGGAAAATTTGTTTGCTAATAGCGAAGAAATTGTTTATAAAGAAATTATTGGCGATCCTGTTTATGATATCTACTATGACGATAACATAAGCTTCATCAACTATCAGTTATCAAGAGACGTGGCCGTGAATCAAAGTCAAAGCATGATATCAAGAGAAGATGTCCATGTGTGCAGCAACTCCGAGCCCATTGAAGAAGGTGTGTTCGTAACGAGCATGGAGATATCAGGGGCTTTGCTCTTTATCATAACGAACACCTAAAAATAAAATTACAGATCCTTGTGATGTGTTTTGCTACGGTAGATGTGAAGATCAAATTGATGGTGCAAAAGATTTATATTCTTTTATTTGATGGATATTATCGATGGAAGGCCAAGGAAAAGGAAAAATATGTGTGTCATGGTCAAGGTTTTGAGATCGAAGACCACGGTTAAGATTCGTGGACGAATCTTTCCAACCCGGAGAGAATGGTGTAGAGAAGATATTTAAAATAAATATTTTATTTGTTTAGTATTTTATTTAGAGTTTATTTATTATTAAGATAATTATCTCTAATGTTTTAGGGTTTTTATGTTTTCTTATATATAGTTTTTGAGGCTATGGTTTTATGCAGTTTATGAATTGATGATTTATTAATAAAATTGAGAGTTATCTCTTTGTTGTTCCTTGCTTTCGGTAGATCATTGGTGATCTCAACGAATACCAACTGATGAAGCGGAAGCCTTATAGGGATAGAACTAGAGATCCGTTGATTCTGAGAATACCCGGATAACTAGGATAATCACAAAGATCTTATTTAGTCTAAGAATGCCTAAGATCAATGTCTTCTTAAATTCGTTGAGATCACCAATGATCTACCGAAAGCAAGGAACAACAAAGAAATAACTCTCAGTTTTATTAATAAATCATCAATTCATAAACTGCATAAAACCATAGCCTCAAAAACTATATATAAGAAAACATAAAAACCGTAAAACATTAGAGATAATTATCTTAATAATAAATAAACTCTAAATAAAATACTAAACAAATAAGATATTTATTTTAAATATCTTCTCTACACCATTAACACCAGCTCTGATACCACCTGATGTAGCGGAAGCTTTATTGGATAGAACTAGAGATCCGTTGATTCTTAGAATACCCGGAAAACTAGGATAATCACAAAGATCTTATTTAGTCTAAGAATACCTAAGATCAATGTCTTCTTAAATTCGTTGAGATCACCAATGATCTACCGAAAGCAAGGAACAACAAAGAGATAACTCTCAATTTTATTAATAAATCATCAATTCATAAACTGCATAAAACCATAGCCTCCAAAACTATATATAAGAAAACATAAAAACCCTAAAACATTAGATTAATTATCTTAATAATAAATAAACTCTAAATAAAATACTAAACAAATAAGATATTTATTTTAAATATCTTCTCTACACCACATTCGAAGTTGAACTGGGAATGCCTTGAGATGTCTCCAATGATCCCACCATGTCCCAGCACACCACTACTTGATGGAGAGAGATATTTGGATATATCTAGATAATTATTTATTATGGTGATTATCTTAATTAGTTATAATTATCTTAAGGATTTTTAATAGTTTTAAAGTTATTTGGTTTTCATATAAATAGGCGTCTATGCCTAGAGTTGTATTCAGATTATTGATATTGATATTTTATAAAAGAGAGGTTTGAAACCCTTTATTTCCTTGTTACGGCTAGAACTCGAGAGTTCTCAACGAATCAAGAAGACTTTGATCCTAGGTATTCTCAGACTAAATATGATTCATTGTGTTATCGTAGCTTCCGCTACTTCTGCCGTTTTGAACCGGGCAATTTCTTTGTCGGTGAAGCGAACCATGGTTTCCAGGAGACTATTGCTTTCGCCGCAAAAGAAAAATCCAAGACGAATTAACTTATTTTAGGGTTCCTCTCTGTGGCTGCGTATATCACCGAGCGAGAGACGCGAGCTTTTATAGCTCTGCCCTCACGTCACGTGTTCAGGGCCTCATTTTTTGACGATATCATATAGTTTAGAAATGTTTTATTATTAAATAGTCTTAATAAGAATAATATTTCTAACTAAATAAGAAATGAAAACAGTGCATATATTATTTTGACAAGAATAACTATATATATACTATACTATATATGTATAATAATAGTAGTTAAACTAGTTAGCATTTTTAGAAATGTGACATTAGCAAAAAAAAAAGAAAAAAAACTTTGAAACGTCTAGTTAACTTTTTCAATCCCTATTGGCTATTGCATTCGTCATCACGGATCTATTCCGTTATAAAGCTGTTATGCGTGATGCTTGAAATTTGTGTTTCTATCTTGTATATTACGTAGCACATCTTTTATTTCTTATATATATATATATATAATATATGTCTCATACAGCTTTATTATGGTTGAGATTTATAATTAGTTTACATGCATGGTTACACATTATTTATTGTTGTTACTATTCAACTTTTGTGCTCCTTCCATACAATTTTTTTTCCGTTATTTTTCATTGATTAACCAAGTAAAATAAAATAAAAGTTAGAACCATCATACTCTATTCATACCGCAATACACAACCTGTTAAATAAACTTAAATTTACAAAAATAAATATCCAGATATACTACTTAATTTGATGAGAATTTCTTAAGTGCCATAAAAATGATAAGTGATTTAGGAGTTCTTATTAAACATTTATGAATTATCTATTCTATTAAAACTGAAGTACAAAACAACACTTACCTATTTTAAGTGATTTATAACATCTTCTTCCTTTCATTTTAACTAATTTAAACAACTTTATTTATTATCTTTTTCAAATAATTCAATTTCATTTATTACATAGTATAAAATATAACTTACTTATTTTTAATTTTTTATTACATCTTTTACATTTCTTTTTTTTTATTCTTCCTATTTACTTTATTAATTATATTTTCCATAATAATTTGATTGCATTTATTTTGTGTTAACCAAAATAATTTCACAAGTTTGAATGAAATTGATTTGTTCATGACAAGAATTCAACCGATTAATAATTTTCTTACATAATTAGTTAGACATGAGAATCTAGGTACCAATTTGGGTAAGGATCATTTTTTGAGTATCGAATGTTTTGGTTTAAAATTAATCTTTGTTCGGATATTATAAATTTCAGACGGGGATCGGACTCGGATCCTTACGGATCCGGTTTGTAGGAATTTAAAAATATCCAAATAACTTATATGTTTAGAAATGTCATTAAACAATTTATATAAATGTGAAAATTAATATCAGCATGGACGTGCGGGTCAAACTGTAGTTTCTAAATCTTAAAAGAGTTGTCTTTTTGGAACTACTAGTATTTTGTGTTGTTTTAAGTTAATTTAAAAACTCTGATGATAAGTTTAGTTTTTTTTTACTTGGTAAAACTTTATAGGGTGAATAGATACTTCAGCTGAATATCTCATAAATGTGACCACTATAGTCACCAAATCGAGCATTAATACTGCCAAACTCTCTCTGGCTATGATGGTTTAACCATATAACCATATGAATATCTAATCTGTGATATAAACTCAGATGAAAATAATCTCTATTCTTAATTTTATGACTTACTTCAAATTACCAAACAAAAGGCGAAAAGAAGTGTGGAAAGTTCACTGGGTGTGTGTGTGTCCGGAACATATAACTAGAAATGAAAGAAAATGAGTCTCGCACGACATCTTCCTTAACCCATCGATTTTAACATTTTTCTTTTCATTTTAAAAAATCTTATAAGTTTCTTTAATTTGTTTTTGCTTTCACTTTGTCCCTCGACCGTTTCATATTCTTTTTTTTTGAAAAAAAATTAAATTTATTCACTTCAAAAAAAAATCTTTGTACAACCTAATGCTTCTTTGTACAAAAAGAGAAAAACCTATTCAAAATTTTATGATAAAAATCATCTACTTTCAAACCATATCCCCATGGTCTTCTCATGTTTATTTCCAACTATCTTTCTCAAAGATGAGATCCTATTTGGAATAAATTTATCCAAAAAAATGATGAGACGAGCTGATGTTTGAGGAGCTTCTCCCACACGACGAGTGTTTCTCTCACGCCAGATCGCATAGGCTGTAGCTTGGAAGCAGTAGCGAAAGAGGAAGGTGAAGCTGATCCCAGTGAGTCGAGATACCGAAGCCTGCTAGATTCCTTATTGTTCCTCGCCCCACTTCACCCGCAAAGGAACACTACAAAAATAAGTGGTTTCTTGTCTCAGTACCCGAGTTGCACAACCAGCAAGTGGATACTGCTCGAGGATTCCACCTGAGAATCCTATCTCCTGTCGATAATCTGTTATGAGCCGCTAACCAAGTGAGAAAAGAGAATTTAGGAATAGCTTCTTTGAACCAGATTCCCTCTACCCAAGAGACGTTGGGCCCCTGCATCCTGGTTAATTTCCAGGTTTGAGATGAGCTGAAACCCTCCCTGAAATCATCAATCTCCTGCTTCCAAAGAACAGAGTCCTTCTGTTGGTTTGGCCAGAGAGCTTGAAGCCTCAGAATCTCCTGCTTGATTAATAACAGTACATAGGTTCTAAGTCTGCGCCTCCGATAGGTTTGCAGCACTCTCTCCACCGTTGCATTTATAGGAATCCCTAACGCAATGGAACCCCTTTCACCAGTTAAATTGATCATCACCCCTAGCTGAGACCAATTGTCATACCAAAAGGAGGTAGTTGAGCCATCATTTACTTATACTCAATGGAACTGCTGAGAAAGAGGCCTGAGCTTTAACAACTTCTTCCACATCCAGGAGCCCAAAGAGCTTGAAGCTTTTACACTCCAAAAAAAACTCTTTATGGTAATATGTTTTTTAATTCGTTGAACCCATAAAGATGATCTACACGAGACAATGCGCCAGATCAACTTCAGACAAGAGACCCTGTTAACCTCCTCAAGAGGTCTCAAACCTAGACCGCCTTCTTCTTTTGGAGAACAAACATCAGACCATGCAATTTTTGCTTTCTGCGAAGACATCATCGGGCCAGACCACAGGAAGGCCGAGCAGAGACTGTTGATTTCCTGAATACACTTCTTTAGAAAACGAAAATCAGACATCCAGAAAAGCAGACCGTCTCATATTCTCATTCTCATTTTCTATTGATTTTGTTTTCCTTTTTATTTAATTCATGGTACATAGTATTTACCTAAACCCTTTTGTAGCTAGTTCCCAAACCTAAAGAAGACTTGTATTTACCGGAACCTCACCATGATTAAAAAGTTCACCATAATTAAAAAGTTGTATTTTTCTACTTTGGGTTGGATATAACTTAAAATCTTACATTCAAAGTTAATTACGGGTTTTACATGGATATGTATTCCCACGTGTCAAAATTAGATCTTACAAAACATTTGTTTATTCTTTTCCTTGTTTTTCTTATAAACCCTATCGGCTATTCAGTCGGTCCCGAAAAAATGCACTTATTGCTATATAATGGTTTATCCCAAACGCTTATCATACTGCCTAACCCAAATTTCATTTCCTTGTTTTGAACTTTATGTTTGTTCTTCTTTCATCCTGGTATTTTTTCTTAATGTAATAAATCATATGCACTTGGTTAGAAAAATTGATATCCGCTTTTTATTATTTTTACTTTAGTTATATATTTACAAATGACATGAATCATTTCCATTAATAAATTTTGCAAATTTATTGCAAAAAGGAAAAACACTCGTACCTAAATAAGCCTTCGGTCTCGAATAATATATTACTGTTACAAAGTCAAGAACTTGCGTATACAAGTTAATGTGGAGCCCATCATCATAAATTCTTACAGTATTATTTGTCTGATTTTTCTTCTATATAAAGCATGTAATGCATTGTGATCAGATTGCCCCTTTCGAACGTAATAACATCAATCTCTCTTATTTGGTATACTACTTCTTCTTCTCATTTATTAAGATTATTATTCTTTTCTACTTTCTATTATTTACGTAACATGATCAAACAAATAGACACCTCTTATATACGAAACACAAATGAAACAATATATAATATAATTATAACACGTTATCAGCACGATCACTCTATTATTATAATTCTTTCTTTTGATTATTATGTTCGGAGTGGGGCCTCCATTTTATTTGTTTATGATTACCGGAGTGCGGCCCTGCCGCCCCGCCTTTTATTGTTAATTTTACAATGGTTGCTTAAGGCACCATAATGGCCGGTATACCGCCTAAACATTTAACTTGTTATTTGAGTCTATTATCATAATTTATTATTTTACAGATTTGATCACCTTAATATTTTTGCTTTCAAATTTGACGGATAATTTTATCCCCATAGATAACTAAATATATTTAAGTAGGCACATATATTTATATATATGTTTAAATTGATAAATTTTATAATTGCTCACTGATTGTTTATGATTAATTTTTTTTTCTATCTTATGTTTTTCTTTTACCTCCAACGGTCATATATAAATTTAAAAAAAAAAAAAAAAAAAAAAAAATTACTTTCTAAACGGCTAGTTAACGGCTATGAACAGTGTTTTTATCTATAAATATACTCATTTCTCACTCATTTACTTCATCCAAAACATTTCATCTTCTCTCAAATATTTTCAAATCGCTCCATTACGGTTTATCATTACAAAAAGGATGATTCGCATATTTTTGGTTGTATGTGCAATTCTAATTTTTGCTTCTATGTACGGTCTTTTTATCGGAGAATTTGCTCCTGAGGAATTTACGCTCAATGTCGGTTTACTTTTCTATGCGCTGTTTCTCCTTGTAATTGCGTGTATTATTAATATAAATGGTTCATTTTAAAATAATGAAATTCTAATATATTATTTGATTTTAGAAATCCAATGGCAAACATGGAGAAGCTCCAATTCCCCGCTCTAGACATCACCGGCACCAACTACATTTCATGGGTTACAAATGTCGAACTTCATCTTGAATCTCTTGGTCTATCCGAGACCGTTAAAGAGATTAATACTTCAACGCCTCAAGAAAAGGCTAAATCGGTGATCTTCCTTAGAAGACACCTTGATGAAAGTATTATTTATGACTATGCCAACATGAGAGATCCTAAAGAGCTATGGAAGTCTCTGAAAGATCGTTTTGATCATCAGAAAGACATAACACTTCCACTTGCTCGGGATGAATGGCAGAGTATGAGATTTCAAGATTTCGACAAAGTGATGAATTACAACTCGGCTGTGTTAGGAATTGTGGCCAAATTGAGATATTGTGGTGAAACAATCACCGAATCTCAAATGCTTGAGAAGACATACACCACATTCCATAAGAGCCACATCACCCTACAACAACAGTACAGGTTGCGGGGATATACCAAATTTTCAGAATTAATTGTGGCGCTTCTCATAGCAGAAAAGAACAACGAGCTTCTGATCAAGAATCACATGACTCGTCCAACTGGTTCAAAACCGTTTCCTGAAGCAAACGCGTTAGATGCGAAGAAACCAGTCAAGGAAAATAAAGCCTATTGGGGTCGCGGTCGTGGTCGTCAAAACTACCGTGGACGTGGACGAAAGTACAATCCACAAGATAGAAGTCATTCCAGTGGGTCCGCTCTGAGCAAACCCCTAAGGGAAAAGAACACCAAGGAAATACCTCCCAGAAGCGAGAAGAAGCTTGTTTCAGATGCGGTACTAAGGGACATTGGTCTCGTTTATGTCGTACCCCTGCACACCTTTGCGCTCTATACAAAGAGTCCGTCAAAGGAAAAGAAAAGGAAGTAAACTTTGCGGAACATTCTGAGGGTACAACGCACCTCGATGCGTCTGACTTTGTGAATGATTTCGAGGAGACCGCTATCACGGAAGCCTAAGTGCCCATCATGTGACTCTTGAAATTCCACAATTATACCATAAATAATTGTTGTTTGTGGAAGATTAATGTATAATTATTGTGTGCTTTTCACCTTCTTATGTATAATTATTATGTGTTTAATGTTTGCTAATGATGTATAATATTTTATGAATAATATTATCTTATGTTAATTCTTTTTGTTTGTCTCAGAAATGGACATTACAAATGGAACATCAACCAAGATCAATGCTAGAGATATTTGTATACCAGATAGTGGAACAACGCACACTATTCTGAAGCACAGAAAATATTTTTCTGAACTAAAACCGACAAATATCACTGTTAATACAATATCAGGTCCTGCAGACTTGATCGAAGGGATTGGTAAAGCCCATTTCACGTTACCCAACGGGACAAAATTCTCGATAAATAATGCACTATTTTCTCCAAATTCTAAAAGGAATTTGTTGAGTTTTAAAGACATATATCTTCAAGGATTTGATACTCAGTCTGCAACTGAGGATGGAAAGAAGTATATGTATATTACTCTTGAGAAATCGGGAAAACAAAAGGTATTGGAAAAATTACCAAAACTCTCTTCTGGTCTACATCATACATATATAAGTGCCATTGAATCACATTTGGTGATTAAGGAAAATTCTAGTGATTTTACACTATGGCATGATCGTCTTGGTCATCCAGGCACTACAATGATGCGAAAAATCATCGAGAACTCACATGGTCATTCACTGAAACCCCAAGAAGTTTATCAAGGGAATAAAATGACATGTACTGCGTGTTCTCTTGGAAAGTTGATTATAAGACCATCGCCAACCAAAATAGATAAAGAGTTACCAAAGTTCCTTGAACGAATTCAAGGTGATATTTGTGGACCTATACATCCACCTTGTGGACCATTCTATTATTTTATGGTAATGATCGACGCGTCGAGTAGATGGTCACACGTTTGTCTATTGTCCTCTCGAAATATGGCATTTGCGAGATTTTTATCTCAGATAATCAAACTAAGAGCTCAGTTTCCTGATTATCCGATAAAGAGAGTTAGACTGGACAACGCTGGTGAATTTACCTCCCAAGCATTCAATGATTATTGTATGGTAACTGGAATTGATGTTGAACATCCTGTTGCTCATGTTCATACACAAAATGGTTTGGCCGAATCATTAATTAAACGTCTGCAACTGATTGCAAGACCATTGATTATGAAATCTAAACTCCCAACTTCTGTGTGGGGACATGCTATTTTGCATGCAGAAGTATTGATTCGAATAAGACCAAGTGCATATCACAAATACTCTCCAATACAGTTAGCCTTTGGACGAGAACCAAACATTTCTCATCTAAGAATTTTTGGTTGCGCTGTATATGTGCCGATTGCACCTCCCCAACGTACAAAGATGGGACCTCAAAGGAGGTTAGGGATATATGTTGGTTGTGACTCTCCATCAATTATACGATACCTAGAACCGCAAACTGGTGACGTATTTACGGCACGTTTTGCTGATTGCCACTTTGATGAAAAAGTATTCCCAGTTCTAGAGGGAGAAAATAAACAAGTAGGAAAGGATATCAAATGGTGTGTACCATCTTTATTACACCTTGATCCTCCTACAAAACAATCGGAATTAGAGGTCCGTCGGATTATGCATTTACAAAGCATCGCAAATCAACTACCCGATGCTTTTGCAGACACCAAATTGGTTACAAAATCCCATATACCGGCTGCAAATACTCCTGCTCGCGTAGAAATGCCACATGAACGTGGAGTAGAAGATAATACACGAGAGTCTAAAATACGCTTGAAGCGTGGTAGACCTATTGGTTCTAAGGATAAGAATCCTAGAAAACGAAAGGAGTCAGAAAAACAAAATCTTTCCAATATAGAAGAAAAGTTGGAAGAGATTAACAACGAGGTCAATGACAATGTTGAACATCATGATTCTGAAGAAAATCATGAGATTTCTATTAACTACATTCATAATAGAAAAATATGGAATCGAAACAAAGTGAATGGTGTTGATGATCTTTTCTCATACTTTGTTTCGAAGGAAATAGATGAAGAGAATGATGACCCTGAACCAAAATCTATCTTGGAGTGTCAAAGGAGACATGATTGGATAAAATGGAAAGATGCAATACAAGTCGAACTTGATTCACTTAACAAACGAGAGGTATTTGGTCCCATTATAATCACACCTGAAGCTGTGAAGCCAGTTGGTTACAAATGGGTTTTCGTTCGGAAACGAAATGAGAAAAACGAGGTTATGAGATATAAAGCTCGCCTTGTAGCTCAAGGATTTTCTCAAAGACCTGGAATCGATTATGAAGAAACATATTCTCCTGTTATGGATGCAATCACATTTAGATTTTTGATGAGTCTTGCGGCTAATCAAAATCTAAGATGCGTCTAATGGACGTTGTTACTGCATACTTATATGGATCTTTGGACACTGATATTTATATGAGAATCCCTGACGGATTTAAAATGCCAGAACCATTAAGTTCTAAACCTAAAGAGTTATGTGCAATAAAATTGCAAAGATCATTATACGGTTTAAAACAGTCTGGACGCATGTGGTATAATCGTCTCAGTGAACATCTAACTAAAGAAGGATATGTAAACAATCCTATATGCCCATGTGTTTTCATCAAGAAAACATCATCTGGATTTGTTATCATTGCCGTATATGTTGATGACCTAAATATTATTGGGACTAAAGTCGAAATACAAAAGGCATCTGATTATTTAAAAGGAGAATTTGAGATGAAAGATCTCGGACAAACAAAGTATTGTCTTGGCCTACAAATTGAGCATTCTCAAAAGGGTATATTTGTACACCAGTCTACATATACGAAAAGAGTGTTGAAACGATTCAACATGGACAAATCGACTCCACTTAGTACTCCTATGGTCGTCAGATCACTTAATGTCGAAAATGATCCCTTTCGACCACACGAAGAAAATGAAGATATACTTGGTCCTGAAGTGCCATA
The DNA here is from genome assembly GCF_000309985.2 of Brassica rapa. Taxonomy (NCBI): domain Eukaryota; kingdom Viridiplantae; phylum Streptophyta; class Magnoliopsida; order Brassicales; family Brassicaceae; genus Brassica; species Brassica rapa. Next base: position 29,885,146 of record NC_024796.2, read on the forward strand.
TTTAAGTGCAATAGGAGCACTTATGTATCTTGCTAATTGTACTCGGCCTGATATATCATTTGCTGTTAATCTTTTGGCAAGATTTAGTTCATCCCCTACGCAAAGACATTGGAATGGGATCAAACATGTCTTTCGCTATCTCCAAGGAACGATTGATTTAGGATTATTTTATCCTAATAATACTAACGGAGAAATGGTTGGCTTTGCAGATGCAGGATATTTATCTGACCCCCATAAAGCTCGATCACAAACAGGGTACGTCTTCACGGTTGGAGGAACCGCTATATCATGGCGATCCCAGAAACAAACACTTGTAGCCACTTCTTCGAACCATGCTGAAATAATTGCTCTCCATGAAGCGAGTAGAGAATGTGTTTGGCTCAGATCAATAAGTAAACACATCCTATCAAGTAGTGGGATCAACGTCGACTCAAAACCGACCATCATATATGAAGACAATGCAGCATGTGTCGCTCAAACAAAGGAAGGATACATCAAAAGTGACCGAACCAAACATATTCCACCAAAGTTCTTCTCATATACCCAAGAACTCGAGAAGAATAAAGAAATTGAAGTGAGATATGTTCGATCCTGTGATAATGCTGCAGACCTCTTTACGAAGTCGCTATCCACTACGACATTCAGAAAACATGTTTACAACATTGGAATGCGTCATCAACAAGACCTGTAATGATCGTCTATTCGAGGGGGAGCTTCTGAGTTGTACTCTTTTTGCTTTACTATGGTTTTTCCTACTGGGTTTTCCTATTAAGGTTTTTAATGAGGCAACATGATGCTGATCTCCAAGGGGGAGTGTTACAAAGTCAAGAACTTGCGTATACAAGTTAATGTGGAGCCCATCATCATAAATTTTTACAGTATTATTTGTCTGATTTTTCTTCTATATAAAGCATGTAATGCATTGTGATCAGATTGCCCCTTTCGAACGTAATAACATCAATCTCTCTTATTTGGTATACTACTTCTTCTTCTCATTTATTAAGATTATTATTCTTTTCTACTTTCTATTATTTACGTAACATGATCAAACAAATAGACACCTCTTATATACGAAACACAAATAAAACAATATATAATATAATTATAACAATTACATGATTGTTCAAGAGGGCATTTTCCTCTTTTTGTTTTTCTTTTTACTATATATGTAGTAGTAATGATTATTAAAAAATTAGGTATTGGAACTTAAAATCATACAGGAAGCACTGAAACCAAAAACTAAACACCGAGAAGCTCCAAATGGGAATCTTGACCTAGAGTTAACCGTGAATTTTTTTTTTGAACACCAACCCTGACTGGACTAAAATAGTAACATTGTAAAATGTAAATTGAGTGAGTAAACCATCTAAGGGACATCATCGCACACTATTTTCATGCACAGGAAATATCATTAGTGCATATTAAAATGTATCCTTATCTTCAGAGATGAGGTCCAGGCAGAAGCCCAATATAACCAAGAAACTGGCCTAGCTATGTACTGAATCATCTTGCATGCAACATGGGTGACCACGCAATGACCGACCTATTTTTCAAAAGAAAAATATATGCAATCACATACCTGATTTTAGGGGTTCAATTTGTAGCGGTTTTCATTGTCTGCATTTGTTTTCTTGACTATTGATTTAGTGGGTATTATAATGGTCCATGACTTCAAGCCATGCAGTAGGAAAAGATATATGCTTCGAACCAAACAGTAAATCAATGTGGTATAGTGATAAACTTTCTAAATCCGAGTAGTATAGTGATTAACCTAAAACTTAGGGGATAATTAGATAGAAAACTATGGTTGAGAAGGTACACCAAAGTCGATCCAAATTATTGAAGACATTCTTAGGTACTAACATCATCATCTAGACTCTAGTAACCAACCGTGTATCAGCTTCCTATATTTCCCTAAGATCCAATTAGGATACTGTTCACACATAGCAAGGAATATACACATCAGAAAATAAAGAAAACATAATTATACTATAACATGTACAGAAAAGAAAGACATAAATCTTATGTAATCATCAAAATAGAGGATAACTTCATCTATCTTCTTATAAAGAGATGTTTTCATCTTAAATATATTTTAGGCTAAATAAACTAAGAATTGAAAGTGCTAAAATGATCTCGAATTTGGTCGAATTTTTTTTCACTTTGAACATATGGCATGGCTTGCATCGGCCACCCTGAGTTTTGGTAATAAGGTAAAACATTATCTATCTGTTTGTACAAAAAAGAAAAACATTATTTATGTAGAGAATCTAGATAACAAAAATATAAGTATATGTTTAATCAAGAATGAACGATGCAAAAGAATATGCAACGAATAGAGAACCACATGAATCTAATTATAGAGTACCCCCACGACCCACCTTCCATCATTTCGTCGCTTTTCATTTTTTGTTTTTATTTCAAAAGGAGATTCCAATAGATCGATGACTATGTCCAGCGCAATAGATATGCAATATTCATAAGAAATAATTGTGAGAAAAAAATAATTGTAACTACAACTGACAGCGGCAGCCGAAACCAGTGAACTTTGATCATTTTTTTCTTCTAAATAATAACATTATTATTTCTTTTTATATTTGATAAAAAGTATTCCTTTTATATATAAATAAAATATATACATTTTTAAAGCAGAAGGTAAAAAGGTAAAATCTAAAAGAAAAGCTTCTTCATTTTTATTTTTTGGGATGAATGGTTGTTTTCAAATTTCCACGTATGGGCTTTCGCTACATGGTGCCATGGTCCCAACTCCCAAAGAATATGGCTGAAATTCTAGATGATCGCAACGTATGGATTAAAATCATTTTCTTCCTATGCTTTTTCAGTCTAATTAACTCAGTGACTAATGGATCATGAACTAAACATATGTCATACAATCTTATAATTAAATATATACACGATACGATGATACTACATATGTAATACTCCAATAGGCAATAGACTAATCAACTAATTTCCCTACCTTGCAACATTGATAAATTAATTAAACCAAAAAATTAATAAACACCGTCACCAGCTAATGTTTAGAAGTGTAGGATTCGAGTGCATATGTATATCGTCTCAATTCTCAACTCAGAATTTTCGACATTTGCAATATGATAACGTTAATAAGTCCAAATTTTACGTCAAACAGTAGTGGCTTAGAAAGAAACTACAGTTTTTAACGTGAAGAAGTGTTTAATCACGATACGAAGGTAAACAAAAAGAAGACCAGGTTCGTGTGATGTTGGTGATTAATATAACAAAAGTATTCGTATACGAATTCTCGACCGTGATAGAACAAGAGTAACAGTGAGCGATTTCCTCGACGCAACAGTGAGCTCCTTCGCCTCTCACCTCCGACGTCTCGCACGGCGTCGGAACCCGGCGCCCATCCCTCCATCCGCTCTCCCGTTCATCATGACGAAAAAGAAGAAGCCGAAGCGAGGTATCTCTGGCAAAGGAACCTCGGCGTCACCTTCCTCCTCCGCATCCTCACACTCCTCCGGCGCGAGTAATCAGGCCTCCGACAAGACCTATACTCGCTCTCCACCAATTAAGCTTGACCTTGTAGCCTCGGGCTCGGTTGACCTTCCAATCTCAGATCTGCCGCTTGAGCCTAGGGCTACAGTGCAAATCGAATCAGTCTCGGTCGACACTCCCGCCGCGGCGGTAAACTCGGCTCTGCCTATCACAGCGACATTTCACAATGATGGCGCACAGGACACGCCAGTGTCACCTTCTGCGAAAGCTACTACTGTAGCAAACCCAGACAAGGAACTGCAAGCTGATAACCCTGAGCTGCAACCGGCTACCAAAGACACTCCGTTAGTGTCTAAGGAGACCTCTCCTGTAACCAACAAGCCGGTAGCCGAGGAAACCCCCGCTCCAGCTAACAAGCCTGTCGACGAATGGGTTGGCCTGTTTAAATGCAAAGGCAAGAAACTGGAGAAGAAAGGCACGCCTTTCACCCTCCCTTCTGGTGAGAAATGCATCAAGATCCCTAACTCTTTGATCGAAAAGAACAAAAAGTCCTGGGAATCTTTTGTCATCGGTCAGTTTTACTCCGACCCGCCAGCTCAGAGCCTAATCCATAACATCGTCAACGGTATATGGAGTAAGCAGTACAGGGATATAACAGTGTCAAAGCTCGAAGGCTTTGCTTTCCTGTTTCGTATCCCACACGCAGGAATGAGGAACCATGTTATCAACCAGCGATTATGGCAAATCGAGGGTCAAACCATGTTTGTTGCCAACTGGGAGCCTGGTAACCTTCCTGAGAAGCCTGCCTTAACCTCTGCTCCCATCTGGCTCGAGCTCCGGAATGTCCCGCTCCAGTTCTTCAACGAAGATGGCCTTGAAAGAATCGCGGGTCTGGTTGGTCACCCGAAGTACCTGCACCCTACCACGGCAAACAAATCCAACTTGGAAGTCGCCAAGGTTCTAACAATCATCGACCCCAGGGAACCACTACCTGAAGCGGTTAATGTGCAGTTTGACTCAGGCCACATCTGTAGGGTCACAGTATCTAGCCCTTGGATGCCTCCGGTTTGCTCCCACTGCAAGGAAATTGGTCATAGCATCAAGAGATGCCCCTCTGCGCCAATAACTTGTAAGAACTGCAAGTCAACAGTTCACACCTCTGAAGCTTGTACTCGGGTTAAAGTGCCGAGCAGCAAAAAAGCAAAGAGACCGAGACAACCTGCAAATCCTCGTGGCCATGCTTTGTTAGCGACTCAAGAGGACTCATCTCCTCCTGCGGCTGCTACAAGGGAACTGAACCTCCAGGCTGACCGGGGAAAGGGGATCGCAAGCTCTACTGACAGGGGAAAGGGCATTGCAAACTCACGTCCACCAAAGTCAGGCGCAAACCATGCTCTCAACGCGAGCAATGCAGAATCCAGTAAGGCAAATGGGTCTCACTCTGTTTCTGAAGCAGAGTCCGATTCTTCTGACGTTCCTTCATCTGACCCTGATGCGGAAGAAGGCGAGTATATTCCAGTTAGAACAAGACACAAGGCCAGATATGGTCGGGACAGAGGTCCCAAAATCAACTAAAATTTTTTTATGTGTACAGAAAAATTTTTTTGTTGGAATGTGCGAGGTTTTAATAAATCTTCACACCGCAGCGGATTTAAACTTTGGATTCGGAACAATAATCATCTTTTTGGGGGTTTATTAGAAACTCACGTCAAGCATGGGAAGCAACAGAAGCTCTTGAATGGAGTTCTGCCCGGCTGGTCTTTTGAAAACAACTACACATTTTCGGAGTTAGGAAAAATTTGGATTATGTGGCATCCTAGTGTTAAGGTGGATGTCTTCTTCAAGTCTTTGCAGATGATTTCATGCGAGGTTACCCTTCCCCCTTCAGCCTCTCCTATGATTGTCTCTTTTGTGTATGCCTCTACGGATGAAGCAGTAAGAAGACACCTCTGGAATGAGTTGATGACTCTCTCACAGGATCAGCGTCTGACGGGAAAGCCATGGGCTGTCCTTGGAGATTTTAACCAGGTTCTTCGACCTGAGGAGAACTCTGCTTCTACCAGCCCAAACGTGGACCTCCCAACTCGCCTATTCGCGGAAGCTACAATTCAGGCTGGCCTCGTGGATTTAAACTTCAGAGGGTCTTCAAATACCTGGTGGAATAAGAGACGAAGTACTCCTATAGCAAAGAAACTCGACAGGGTTTTGGTCAATGAAGAATGGTCTCTGTGCTTCCCCCTCTCTTTGGCTTTCTTTGGGGAGCCAGCATTCTCTGACCACGCCTCCTTGAGCCTCTCTCTTCAGACTGGTGCCCCGAGACAGAAAAAGCCTTTTAGGTTCTTCAACTACCTTCTCAAAAATGAGAACTTCGTTGGGCTTGTGGCAGAGCATTGGTTTTCTTTTAGAGTATCTGGTGTTGCTATGTTTCGTGTCGTCAAAAAGCTTAAGAGCCTCAAGCCGGTAATTCGAGAGTTCAGCAGGAATAATTATTCTGATATCGAAAAGCGCGTTAAGGAAGCTTCACAAGCTCTAGCCATCGCCCAGGTCCGAACTCTCAATGACCCTTCATCTGAAAATGCAGATATTGAGCTCTCCCTCCAGGAGAAATGGCTTACTCTATCGAACGCAGAGGAATCTTTCTTCTACCAGCGGTCTAGAGTCACTTGGCTGGAGGTTGGTGATCACAATACACCCTACTTTCATCGTATGGCTAATGCGCGACAAGCAATGAACCACATCCACTACTTGGAGGACGATACTGGCCAGCGCTTTGAATCTCAAATGGATATTCAAAACCATTGCATAGATTATTTCTCAAGCCTCTTGGGCAGGCCGGTAGAGCCATCTCTGTTCATTCAGGACGACATTAATCAACTATTTCAGTTCTCTTGCTCCCTCGAACAGCAAGATGCTTTGGTCGCTCCCTTCACCAGTGAAGATATAAAGACGGCTTTCTTTGCACTTCCTCGGAATAAAGCAAGCGGACCTGATGGCTACTCACCGGAATTCTTTATCGGTACTTGGTCTGTTGTAGGGGGTGAAGTCACTGCTGCAGTGGCGGAGTTCTTCTCGTCTGGATCCTTGCTGAAGCAAATCAACGCAACGAATCTGGTTCTCATCCCCAAAGTTCTTAATGCGTCAAAGACAACGGATTTTCGGCCTATCTCGTGCTTGAATACTATCTACAAAGTGATATCAAAGCTTCTCTCTGACAGGCTGAGAGGAATTATCGGGATGGCAGTAGGACACTCCCAATCTGCTTTCATCCCGGGCCGTCTTCTCTCGGAGAATGTCTTGCTGGCCACCGAGATTGTCCATGGGTATAATACTAACAACGTGGAGCCAAGCGGCATGCTAAAGGTAGACTTGCGCAAGGCATTCGATTCCATCAGATGGGACTTTGTGATTGCGGCCCTAAAAGCCATAAATCTGCCTGACGTGTTCGTTGATTGGATCTCCACATGCATTACCTCGGCCTCCTTCTCTGTGACAGTGAACGGACACACAGGAGGCTTCTTCTCTAGTACTCAAGGTCTGCGGCAAGGGGATCCCCTCTCGCCATATCTCTTTGTCCTAGCAATGGAAGCTTTCTCTGGCCTGCTCCGTTCTAGATTCAGCTCTGGATATATCCGCTACCATCCTCATACCGAAGAACTGGATATCACTCATCTTATGTTTGCAGATGACGTGATGATATTCTTTGATGGTAGCGGTTCGTCTCTCCATGGTATTACAGAGACCCTTGACGATTTTGCTGGATGGTCCGGCTTGCATATGAACAGAGACAAAACCGAGCTCTTTCATGCGGGTCTGAGCCTTCAAGAGGCCACGGCGGTGGAAGCTTACGGCTTCTCTGTCGGCTCACTGCCTATACGCTACTTGGGCCTCCCGCTTATGCACCGCAAGCTGAAAATCTCCGAGTACTCACCGCTCTTGGATAAGCTTAATGGAAAGTTCAATGCTTGGGCCACGAAGTCACTTTCGTTTGCGGGTCGTTCTCTGTTACTAAAAACGGTAATCACCGGAATGGTTAATTTCTGGATCTCAACCTTCTCTCTGCCTCAAGGTTGCATAAACAGAATTGAATCACTATGCTCGAGATTTCTATGGTCTGGCTCAACTGATAGGCGAGCTCACGCCAAAGTCTCATGGAAAACGGTTTGTCTGCCTAAGGAAGAAGGGGGGCTTGGCCTCAGAAGCTTCAAGCGTTGGAACATCACCCTCCTCCTGCGCCTGATCTGGCTTCTTTTCTCTGGTAGTGATTCCCTTTGGGTAGCGTGGCACAAAGCACACAATTACAGCTCCCCTTACCACTTCTGGACTCAGCAGGAAGCCCAAAGTCAGTCTTGGAACTGGAGAGGTTTGCTCAGACTCCGGGACCTTGCAGTTGGTTTTCTGTTCAGCGAAGTTAACAATGGCCTTACCACTAGTTTTTGGTTCGACAATTGGACCTCAATGGGCCCCCTAATTGATGTATTTGGGCGTGATGGCACCCGTAGGCTGAGGATCAGGATAGATGCACCAGTCGCAGCCGCTTGCTCTCCCACAGCCTGGAGACTGCCTAACCCAAGGTCTGAAGAAGAGGTTTCGCTCCATGCTTTCCTCTCAGCAACCTCTCTTCCTTCGCTGGACAAAGGTCCTGACATCTACAGATGGCAAACTAATGGTCACACCAGCATCTCTTACTCCTCCTCTAAAACTTGGGAAGTGTTAAGACCAAGGGGTACTATCCAGCAAAGCGCAAAACAGATATGGTACAGTGGAGCCATCCCAAAGCACGCTTTTCACATGTGGGTAACGAACCTTAACAGGCTACCAACACGTGACAGGCTCTCCACCTGGGGTATGCAGGTGCCCTTGAGCTGTTGTATCTGCTCTAATGCCCCTGAATCAAGAGACCATCTTATGTTAACTTGCTCCTATGCGATGACTGTCTGGTCTGAGATCCAGCTAAGGATTCGCTGTCGAGTGCCACGGTTTACCTCTTGGTCGGACCTTATGCAATGGGCTCGTGCACCGGCTCCTTCAGTTCCTACTGTGCTTAAAATGATGGTGACCCAATCGCTGGTTTACTCTGTTTGGCGACAGAGAAACAACATGCTCCATAATCAAGCTATCACTCCTCCTCTGGTTGTGTTTAAGGATATCAACAGACAGGTCATCAACGCCATCAATGTTCTGAGGAAGCGGAAGAAATTCATAAACCTCATGTCGTCCTGGCTGCTGTAATCCTATGGCTTTCCGCCTCTGTTCTTTTATGGGACTCCTTTGGACTCCAATATGATGTTACCCTACCAACTACCCTGTTTTTACTTTCTTTTTTGCCAGGGCGTTGTGTTGTATAGATTAGTATCTTTTGTAAGAAACAATCTCTATCTTTATGATATATTAACATTCTTAGCAAAAAAAAAAAAAAACAGCATGAACTATCAAGGAACAAATAAATGGACGAAAATGCTAGATATAGACAGAACTGAGGTATCGAGTGGGAAATAAGAAAATAAAAATAAGAAACGTCACTAAAAAGTTCACCAAAAAAAAAGTGAAAAAGTTGTTTTGCGAAAAGAAAGTTAAGAATATGTTTTAAACATCCGCAAAAAAGTTATAAATTCAAGAAAAGTTAGAAGGATAAACGCAATCTAAATGCTTGGATGAGATTCGATGCGAACATCGTGAAAGGATAATGATAAGTTTTAGTCTGCGAGATAAACTATGATCATAAACAAAATGAAATGGACATGTTACGACCGATGAGATTGGATGTTAAGCAGATCAGTTGTTCTTTTTTTTTGCTTCCAAGTACATATAGTAGATTGATGCATAGAAGAGCAAGTGGAGAACATTCTGAAATGAGTTTTGAGGCTTAAGGCTTGCATTGTTCATAAGATCAGCCATATGCTAAGGAAGTTATAGTAGAAAAACTTATTCGGAAAAACGATGCGTGCACCAAATGATTTTGCCCCAATGGACATTAAAATAACTACAATGAACCAAGACAAAGTGAAGAATATTGTGGGATTATCTTAACTTGGTTAACATATAGAATCATCTAGAACGAGGATCTTAGTGATATAATTTGGTTTTCTATAATCAAGGATTCCTCTCTATATGCTACAATCCAAACTGGTCCTCACTAAATTGTAGATGCGCAGCTTTTTTCTTCCAAAGATATGGTGGTGTTGGTGTTGGTGTCGGCTTTTAGTTGAATAGTGAATTATGACCCGTGGAATCAATAAACACGTCATGGCCTACTTGGGTGGGTTTCCAAATTTATGGTGTGATTACATCATCTAGCTTCTTTTTTTTGTCAGCCATCATCTAGCTCAATGTCAAGAACGAGAGATGGTGAAATATAACGTGTGCCCAAAATTATACCGATCAGCAGATGAAATCTTATGTAATATAATTATGCATGGGTAAGACGCGGATGACTGGATGAGATACCTAGTTATATATACTTAGAAAGTAAGCCTACATATTCGTCTGATGAAAAATCATAATACAAAACAAAGTTTGGAAGGAGGAGCGAAACCTAGTACATATATGTATACATAACTTAAAACACCGTGCAACTACTCCAATCACAGATTAAAGCCTTAGAACCGATCATCAAGGTGGATTCCAAACTAATTAACCCCAAAGAGGAAAAAAGAGAATCAAGTAAACAAGAAGTTACAAGTTTTTGTTAAAAGAAATGAGAATATAGAGAATGGATGAATTGAGGGTGTTCAAAAAAAAAAGGAAGGGAAATGAGAATATGTGAGGGGTGGTAAGAGACGAACAATAATGGAAAAACAAAAAAAGTGGCAAACAAAATAGGACCACGTCGAAAATAACGAGTGGTGTTACATATTAGTGATGGGTATAACTCACACCCAAAAGCTAGCTCAAGAGTGGAGGTTTACCCATACACTTATATATTGCCCAAGGACCATCATCCCACACTATGTGGGACTCTAATAGCCCCTCTCGAGATGTGGATGGGAAACGGTCCAATCGGAAACAGCCCAAGTCCAACATCTCGGACATACCACAGCAAGATGGACCATTTGTACAGGCTACATAAGTAGGAAACTGTTTATATGGGAAATCATCTGCTGGGCTTTTACCATGGGCTCTGATACCATATTAGTGATGGGCCTAACTCACACCCAAAAGCTAGCTCAAGAGTGGAGGTTTACCCATACACTTATATATTGCCCAAGGACCATCATCCCACACGATGTGGGACTCTAATATTACAGTATCCCTTCAATTCTCAATGATCAAGACAATTTTGTCCAAAACAAAATGATCAAGACAATAATGTCTATCACTTTTCCACTTCACTATATCTACAGTATCCATGACCCAACTGTTTCTTATTTATTTTCTTCTTTTGTGTTTATAAAATTAGATTTATTAATTTCCAGATATATCTAATAAATAACTTGATTTAGATTCCGATTGGTGACACATAGTATTAACATTGAGTTGTAATATGTATTATAACTTAATATAATTTAGAGTAAAAATTATGTGGTAAAAATATAGATTTATGTAGTATGTTTGCAGTAAAAATATGAGTTATTATTTTTATTAAAATAAATGATTGATAAAATTTACGGTGTAGAAGTTGCAGTATATTTTTATACAATTTAAATTAATTAAAATATAAATATTAAGTAGGTATTGGAAAATAAATAATAACTAAAATAATTAAACAATTATTATTACTTATTACTATGTATGCAATTTTAATAATTGAAAATAAGCTACATAATGCATTAATTTCAAAATTATAGTTATAAGTAATACTATTTATTATAATATCAATATTAAAATAAATTACACAATTATTAATAACTTCATTTTAAAATTAAAAATTAATAGTAAAAAATAGTGTGCATTCCAAATCACATTTGAAATTTCATTTTGCATATTGAATTATGCAGTATCGACTATATATTTATATTCTTGATATATATATAAGCCATACAATTATGTTTTGAACAAAATTTGGTTCTTGGGTAAATCAAATCATCTTATTTTTTTCATGATATCATAAGAATAACCACCTACTATCATTTTAATATAAACGATATGTTGCATAGTACTTTTCATTAGTGCTAATCCTTCTTTTTGTGCTAGAAATGCTTGAAAATAAATATGTATAGCTAAATGTAGTAATATATACAGCATCAATTTGCAAATATTCTTCTTGTTAGAAAATAATTGCGAGCTAGTTTAAACAAATTGATCTATTTAAATAATTAATAATTCGCGTACCAAAATATCTATCATAATCAACATTGTCAGTATGTACGTGTGTATATATAGAAGAGAATAGCTCTTAAGCTCACCACCATCACACAATTCATTGCTCTTCTTCACAAGTTTCTTTAGTCTAATCTTATAGTGTTATAAAAATACATATTTCAAGGATATATAGAAAGCAAAAATTCAAAGTCTACTTGAAAAACATGAAAACACCTAGCAGCTCTGTGGGCAAGACCCAAGAGCGCTTCTCGATTAGTCTCATATTCAGATGTATCAGAGTTCTCATTAACAGATCTATTTCTTTCTTACCTTTTTAGAATATTTCCTTTCTGATTTTAGTTTCCCAATATAGTATTTCCTTTGGTGTTGTTTGAACCTTTAACACATTAGTGTTCATATATATATATCGGAGAAAATGTCAAGAAAGCCATGTTGTGTCGGAGAAGGGTTGAAGAAAGGTGCATGGACCACCGAGGAAGACAAGACGCTCATCTCTTACATTCACGAACATGGAGAAGGTGGCTGGCGCGACATTCCCCAAAAAGCTGGTTAGTATATATATAGTATACACAGGCATGTATAATTAGTATTTATTGTATAATATTTTGATGAGAATATGGTGTTTAATTAGGGTTGAAAAGGTGTGGAAAGAGTTGTAGACTGCGATGGACTAACTACCTAAAACCTGAGATCAAAAGAGGCGAGTTTAGTTCAGAGGAGGAACAGATTATCATCATGCTCCATGCTGCTCGTGGCAACAAGTACGTTTATTTTTAACAAAAAGGACTATTATATGTTTTTTATGTGCGTATGGATCCTCCGGTAATCATCATTCTAGTTGTCTCTTTTTTTTTTATTACCGCAAACAAATTTTATTAGTAAAAATTTTAAATTACAAAGTCCATATTCAAAACACACAAAATGTTATATAATCTATATATACATCATATATTAAAAAGTACAACATGATAAATAAATTTAACGATGCTTCTAAAGTGAAGTTTTACTTCGAAAAAATTTATTCGTTATTTTTTCCAATGTATTTGACAATTCTCTGATGCAAAATATGTGTTTGGTTAGCACACATCATTTAGTCTATATTCCATAAAAAAACTTCAAAATAAATTTTATTAACTGTGGTCTTCCATCTTATCTCTTTCACTATTCTTGTCTTTAGGTGGTCGGTCATAGCGAGACATTTACCTAGAAGAACCGACAATGAGATCAAGAATTACTGGAACACGCATCTCAAAAAACGTCTGATCGAACAGGGTATTGACCCCGTGACTCACAAGCCACTAGCTTCTAATACTAGCCCTACTGTCACCACCACGCAGCCTGGGAACTTGCATTCTCTAGATGCATCTAGTTCCGACAAACGATACTCCCGGTCAAGCTCAATGCCTTCCATGTCTCGTCCTCTTTCCTCCGGTTTCAACCCATCTTCCGAGATCACCACACCAGTTCAGGGAGGTTCCTTGAGTTGCAAGAAAAGTATTAAGAAATCGAACTCTACATCAAGGCTTTTAAACAAAGTTGCGGCTAAGGCCACTTCCATCAAAGATATCTTGAGTGCTACTACAATACCATATGAAAGCTTTTCCAATGGCTTCCCTGAGCAGACTCGCAATGAAGAAGATAGTTCCAATGCTCTCGCTGACTTCGATCCCTTTTCTCAATCATTGTTGTACACTGATCACGAGATACATGCTACTTCTGATCTCGATATGGATCAGGGTTACGATTTCTCATATTTTCTCGAGACACTCGGGAGAGATGAGCACAACATGAATGTCGATCAGTATGGTCATGATCTTCCTATGTCCGATGTGTCACAAGACGTCGTCTCATCAACTAGCGTTGATGATCAAGACAATATGACTGGAAACTTCGAGGGTTGGTCAAATTATCTTCTTGACCATGCTGGTTTGATATTTTTTTTTTTTTTTTTTTTTTTGATAAGTATGTGAATTTCATTAACAGAGTAATGAGACAAGGTGATACAATCAGTTTTGAGGAACTCAAAGCCTAACGCATCTAATTTTGCTAAACAAAGCAAATAAGTTGAAGAAAACCCCAAAAAAAGCTAAAAAAGATCCTCTAAAACACGAAAGGTTTAATCTGAATCCCAAAGGATATGATTAAAGCTTAGCTATCACTATGATTTCAGCAACAAACAGATGAGTTTCAGACTATTTATATGACGATATCAAAGATATCAAACCAGCAAATTTTGCTGGTTTGATATATGACGACACTGAATATGATTTCTTCGATAAGCAAATCATATGAATCTTTTTATATTCGAACTGAACGGTTTCAAACTATTTGAAACTTTCCTGAACGAGAAGTTATGTATGTATTTGTCATTTGGATTGTTAAGTATATGCCCGAGAAGGCGAGAACTCATGTTTATTAATCCGTAGGGTTTGTATGACGTTAAATCAGGGTTAATGTTAGGTCACCGCAAGAAATAAGAAAATAGTACTCGAGCTAGGGTTTCTCTTACACTGAGAACCACCGTGCATGCCTCACGGATCAATTGGTAGTTGATTAGGGCCAGTCACAATGTTTCATAATATTTATTGCAATAAAGGTTGTTTTATACACAGTTCCACAAAAATGCATGTTTAAAATTTTTCACACATTAATAAAACATATTGTAATTAATTTCAGTATTAATATATACTTTTGTGATTATCTATTTTATATAATCCTAAACCAATGAAAATTTAGTAAATGTAATTAATTTTTGAAATAAATTATTTTTATAAAACAAACATCTTTATGAAACGGAGATAATATTTTTTTATAGTACACATTATCAGTATTCTTTTGCTAAAAGTTAAAGTCGATTCTAATCATCAGTCATGCTCTTCTTTATGATTATATCAGTGTTTCCAACTTTCCATGGCATGAAGTTGGTGGTATCTTTCGTTGGATTGGAAACTGACCACACGAAAAAGACGTTTCAATAGAAAATGTACATGTGGTCCATAAGCAAGTAAATGAAAGCTAAAGATCAAGATGGGAAACAGATAATCGGAAGTGTGAGCCGATAAATCTTAATCATATAACTTTTAATATAATATATAGTATTTGTGTGAAAATTTCAAGACTGCTATTATACAACAAAATCACCCCAAGTTTTTTTTTTCTTAAAGCAAAAGCACCTCATTAGCTATAATTCTTCGATTTATAGTTTTCATTTTTCCTATATGATTTTCCATTTCCTTGTTTCAGTATATATATACACAAACTATTTCAATATATATATATAACTTACCATGAAAATATAGGTTCAATTCACGCTGGGATAAACTATTTACAATGCTTGGATTTATGGCAAAAAGGTGAAACCATCTTTTTGTGCACAAAAAAGAAAAACTTAACATGAAAATACCTTAACCCTTAGAAACACAAATCATTTAGTGAAGTCTTACTCTCCTTCCGTAAATGGCCCCCCCGGCCCTCAGTGATTTTTATAGTGATTTATAAAAATGCAGTAGGATCTAAACAAAGTGACACGGAACTACGCAATTTACACGACCAATGTCATCCATCACGCACTCGATCATTCGTCCGAAGTGTTGCTTGCGTCGACGATCGCCTCTTTCAATTGTCTCTACTTTTTTTTTCTTTTATGAGTTTATCCCACTCCTCTTGATATGATAGTCTCACCCTCGTCCATGAATATTCGTTACTGTAAATTATAAACAACTTTTGTATTAGTTAGATTATTTTATTTATGAATTTCCTATCCAATTTTATATGTCACCATAACCTTTACGTACCTTCTTTGTCACTTTTCTTACAAAGACCTTATTTATCGAAATATTGAGAATAAATTATAGTAACACACGAATGAAAGCAATACAACTATGCATGGTGACATACTTAATTATCAGTTATATTTAGAATGCATTACTAATAATTTAATTTAATAACTTGTTGCAATTCCAACCATTTTAAGCCTATTTTAGTAGTTTCTTGGCCGGTTTTGTTATTTTTTCTTAAAGAGTATTTAATTTAAGTATAATCGGTTACAAGATACGACAATTATACTGATAAAGTTTGCATGAATATTTTCATAATATTTGGAACCTTTTTTAGCCTACATAAAAGTAAAAAAAAAAAAAAAAACTTAGGGAAAATTTTAAACAAACAAACAACGTGAAATGATCGGTTTTGTTCGGATTTGGACTACATTGTCCCTATAGCATAAATCCTTTTTTGGTCGGATTTGGACATAGATGCCCCTGGCTAACTTCAAAAAATTATATCAATTATTTTAAGAATCAGAAAAATATGAAAAATTATTCAAAATGTACATAAACATGAAACAATCATATGAAAAATAATTTGGCTGACTAAATATTAGTGTAACACAATTTCATATTTTGATCTTCGGATCGCAGAAAACAAAATCTACTAACTACGGATATGTAGATCGTAGTTTCGGTTAACTACATAGGTATATGACGCATGAAGATAGTAAAGTCTACGGTTTCGTAATATGTCTACTACCGTAGAAAGAAAAGGTTACAGTTTTGCTTACGATCTGAACCCCGAAAGATTTCATGAACTAGTGTCTCCTATATAACTACTGTCCCGGAATCATAGAATCTGCCAGTTACTAATCCTCTACCACGGTAATATTTCGTTATCTACTAAGATACTATAACCTATCTCTGTAGGATTATACATTCTGCCGCCGTATCTACCATCATATATCAAAGCTACGGGCAGCAGAATGCATGTTCTGCCAAATTCGAATTATTTTCGAAAATATTCCTTAAATCTCTCCAAAATCTGTTGAGAAATATTCTGTAAATCTTTAATTTTCTAAATTTTACGTGTTTCCTAAAGTTATGTTTTCTAAAAAATAACCGTGATTTCTCTTCTTCTTCTTCACAACTTCTTGATTAATTTTGAAACCACCCCAAAAATTTGAATCCCTTGTTGAAGAACATGCATATCTATGCCTCTTGTGGGGTGTGGAAATTTGATCCCTGTAAAGGATGGGGATTTGCTTTTGATAAGGAAAAAGGAGGAAGAGTACTTGCTGTGGAATTGACAAGTTCCTTTGAAGATCTAAGGACTACGACTTTTGAGGATTTTGGCATTGACCAAAACGACGTCGAGCTTGAGTTAAGCTACTAACCTATGGAGTTAATCAGTACGATAGACTGTCCTCCAGTTATCATTGGGAATGATCGGCAAGTCAAGAATTTTCTTACATATGTACGTGGAAAAGCTTCTTCAAGGTTGTGTGTGTCTATTTCACCTCTCAATGCAAACAACGACAACATTGAGCTTGATAAGGAGCAATCTAACGCGTCTGGCAGAGACCGACGTGAGCCTCCCTCCGTTTCACCTGGAGATGACATTGGTAGTTCTTCTCAATCGAGCAAGGATGGTGAAGACGAATGTAACTTGAACGCCTTGAAAGAAAATGAAGATGCTGACTTAAGTGGAAAAGAAGAGGATAGGGGAAAAAGTGTTCGGTTCTCTTTGAAGCATGTTGTGAAGACGGGTGAAACGTTTCAAAACAAATCTAAGTTAAAAGCAGCATTGGAAATGTCAGCAATGAAGAATAACTTCGATTATAAAGTTGTGAATTCTGATAGAAAACTTTGGTACATCCGATGCGTGGACAACAAGTGTAGGTGGAGTGTTCGTGCTGAGGGGTTATCAGGATCTACATATTTTATCATCAAAAAATATGTGGCGGATCATACATGTGCTGCGTCAAATATGGATAATGGTGGTCGGACAGCTTCTGCAAAAACTATTGGGAGTCTAATAATGCATAGGTATGATATTTCAGACCAGTGATCGCATGGAATTCTTGCATTGAAAATCTGAGAGCCCTCCTAGCAAAATGGAACCACAACTCATGGCGCTTTGCGGTCAGAAGCTGCTTACAAACGAAGCTGTGGATCACTCTCCCTGAATACTGAAGCTTGTGCACATAAATATCCATAACCTGAGAAAATAGCGGATCACCCAACACTTCCTTGTACTCTGCTTCAACATACTTCTCCACCTTCTTAAGTATAGAAGTTCGACAAGTGTTGTTCACCTTCTCAACTTGTGTTTCCGTTCCCTCTTTGAATAGGGTTTTTGGCAACTGATCCATCGCCATACCTGTGAACAATGAAACAAATACAATCACCACAGTCAGTACTCATAAAACAAAGTCATCATGATACAAGTTCATAATACTTAAGCGTTGACAAACAAGAAAAAGTTTGAAACTTTACTTAGCGTTCAAAAATATCAAAAGAATTAAACTTTCATAACATAGACACCTAAATCATTAACACTAACTATCTCAACTAAAATCGATACATATCAAGCACAAATTATGATAATGAAACACATATTTTAAAAAGAAAGACATGAAAATGAAGTCACCAGTTCTTATAAACTCTTATAAATCACAACACAAGGAAAGAAATACAATCACAACAGTCACGGTTCATGCCACTTTTCATCATAAAACAATCGTCCAAAGACATACATACTAGTGAAAACAAATCAAACAAAATCACCAAAGACATACAAAATGCAAACCACATACTTTACATGCTTTGTAGATGTCAATACCCAATTAAATGCGAATCCATTCTCCTTCAATGTCACGAGAAACAACAACAGGTACAAGAGATCGGTTGCAACAAACAAACAATCAAAAAAGTATGCAACTTTGATAAGATAGAAGCCTAAATCATTCACATAAACTAAATTCGAAACCTATGACACTCAAACTATGATTAAAAAAAGACTCAAGTAAAAGATACAAAGACATGCAGAAAAAAATTCACAAACAAACCTGAAAAGTCTCGATTGGTTTGCTTGAAATAGAGCTGAGAGAGTATATTCCAGATCGGAGAGGAACGAGCTTCGGTTATCGGTGAGGTTCGAGCTTCAGTGGTGTTCGGCGAGTTACTTGAGAACGAGATGCGAAGTGGACGTGGTTTCTGACACTGCAATTAAGATGAAGAAGAACACCACCGGAGTCCTAGCGGGCTGAAGGAACACCGGCGACGGCGAGCTCTGACACGCCGATGACTTGAAATCGTCTTTTGTTCTCTATCGCCAAAGGAGAAGGCAAAATTAGGGTTCTAAGTCACGATTTGAGATTATCCCCTTTTGTTTATTTACCATCTGTTATTTTTTTTTTTACTTTTAACTTTTATTTTTAACAATTAATTTTACAAAAAACGTTTTAAGCTTAGATTAGGGACTTAATTGGGTTTACATTAAAATTTATGCTAAGTGGACAACTTCTTGTTCATATTATGGTATAGGGACAATATACTAGTTTTTTTGTTGCATATTTCCAATTTTCCCTTTTGTTTATCTGTTTTGGATATGGCTTTGAGTTGCTAGCATTAGTTAATTAGTTTGAGGTTTTGCTCTTGTGGTGTTCAGTTTAGTTAACTTTGGTCTAAACAGGTGTTTTCATCACATCTAAATTTTTAAAATGTGTGAACTGTTATAAAATATGTTGTTGTAGTTCTTATGTAATCTGAAATATTTTCAACCTCCAAATAAATAAGCTCTCTCTTCACATGTGAATCATAAATAATAGGGCAAAGATTTTTAACTGAACCCAACTTGTCTAACCAAAATTTTTGGTGATTTTCGGTTAGTTTGGTTTTCTAAAAAAACATTTGTTGCTACTTTATCACATTTATTCATCGCATCCAAGTTTTTTTGCGCACTTCTTTTCTTCTTTCCATCCTCAAACTAAATCAATTAAAAATCTAACTCATGTAGATCCACCCGCGTTGGACTTAACTGCAAGGCCGCTCCTGGACTAAAACCCGTAAAACCAGAATATTAGGCTCCAAACCTTCTAGATAATTTAGGAGCACCAAATCTGAACAATTTATTACCTTAATCTAATGGTTTATTTCCTTCTCATCAAGTCCTACAGTTGATGTATTTGATTCACTCTCTCTTTTAGTACTACTTTTCTTTTAGTTTCTTACTTTTTCTAACAAAGTTAGTCTCTCTATCACATACATTAAATAAATCATTTAATTAAGCAAACCTTAGTTATATTTCAAAGTAGACGTTCTTCTTCCTATTTTGTTTTCAGTTCTTTTTCTTCGGAGAATAACTTATTAATGATCAAAGTAATCATTTGTTTTTTATTTTATTTTTTGATAAATAGTTACGTACAAGACATTTATTATAACAAGCGATTTAAATTACCAGTTGCTTAACTTCTACACTTTTCTTAACAAAAGAAAATTGATGTTGATGTTAATGTAATTTTATTATATGTTGCTATATTATATAACTTTTATTTTTATTTACAGAAAATGTTACAAAAATAAGATTAGTAACCAACCTGGATTAAATATTTTAGTTATTCAAAGTTCATGAATACAAACATTATTTTCATGAATACTATGATTTAAAGCTCTTTGAATTTTCTTTTATTTTGTTAACAAATTAGGATTTAATAGTATATTGCATTATTTTGATTACATACCTAAAAATGCAGTTTAAAATTTAGTTATATTTAAGGGCATAAGTTTTTTGTCTGCTTTAGGCGCCACGTAAGTTCGGACCGGCACTGTCTAGCTAACTGTATGTTTCATTTTCGGATTATTTATTTTACCTAAATACTATTTTGTTTTTTATTTTCGGATTTTTTTTATTTTCGTTTACCAACACATTTTTGCAGTTCTTTTTATTAATTTTCTAATTTGAATGATGGAGAACCATCCAAAAATTATATTATATATATTCAACCATCATGTTTGAATGAATCATTTATTAATGGGCTCTTATAGGCCCACATTTATTTTGTACGTTTATAAATCATTTATTACTGGGCTAAGCCCAATAGGCCCACATTTGTTTTGTACGTTCAGATGAATATACAAGTCAGCAGTACATAGCCAACCGTTTGTGATAACCCTGCACTGGATCAGAAGATGAAGAAGGCGTTGTCCACGAGACCGTAATCACACGTGGCGAAACGGTAGAAAATTTCGAGATTTTTGCCGTAAAAAAAACAACAACAACTTTCTTGGAGAAGGAAGAGTCAAAAGAGAGATAGAACGATTTGGTGGGAGGTTTCTCTTCACTACTAACCTTAAAAGTTAAAACCCACCAACAAACTCTTTTGGGTTTCTGTCTGAAAGAAAAGAAGACAACATCAACCCAACAAGTCAATGGGTTCAGTCTCAGGCCTCAAAGGTCGCTCCTTTACCAACAACCCACTTCCTTTTCTTTCTCCAGGTACTTAAAAGTTAAAAGTGAATGTCTTTCATGTGTGTGTGGATATGATTGGGAGAGTAAACGTTATCATTTGAAAAAGAATCAGTCTTTCTTGCATTAACTGTTATCCTCAAAGTCACACACTTTGGTAATGTAAACGTTTTGTTCAGAAGAAAAGCTCATGGCGTTGTGAAGGCATCAGCTCGTGTTGATAAGTTTTCGAAGAGTGATATCATTGTCTCAATGACTTCTTGTCTTTTCTTTGTTCTCATTTTCACTAATTTGTTTGTTTTTTTTGTTTTGCAGGTGAAAGCAGTAGAGTTGGCAGGTTGTGATTGGATCCACGTTGATGTGATGGACGGTCGTTTTGTTCCAAACATCACAATCGGACCTCTTTGCGCCCTGTGACTGATCT
Source organism: Brassica rapa (assembly GCF_000309985.2). Lineage (NCBI taxonomy): Eukaryota > Viridiplantae > Streptophyta > Magnoliopsida > Brassicales > Brassicaceae > Brassica > Brassica rapa. Next base: position 29,906,546 of record NC_024796.2, read on the forward strand.
TCCCTTGGATGTTCATCTTGTAAAACCTCTCTCTCCTTATTCTTTATCTCTATATATGGTTTCTTGATGTTTCAACTCACACTTTTTTTTCTCTCTAACCAGATGATAGTAGAACCGGATCAGAGGGTGCCAGATTTTATCAAAGCCGGTGCAGATATAGTCAGTGTACATTGTGAGCAGTCATCAACCATCCATTTGCATCGCTCTGTCAATCAAGTACATTGATACTTTTTAGCTTCCTTTCTTTTGCTTCTGGTGGAATATTATTCTTACAGTTAAGCTTACCTTTGTGGTTATGTTTAGATAAAGAGCTTAGGTGCTAATGCTGGAGTTGTACTAAACCCTGAAACCCCATTGAATGCAATAGAATATATATTGGATGGTGGTGTCACTCCAAAGAATGCATACAAGGTGAACCTCTAAAACTCCTCCAAGTCTCGCATTTTACTGCAGGGATTCTCTTGATTTTGAATCTTTTTTGTGAGTTGTGTAATAGGTTATTGAGGCTCTAGTAGCTGGATCAGCTGTATTTGGAGCTAAAGACTATGCAGAAGGTATAGACTTTGGAAAGTTTTATATAAACTTGCTCAGTTTATGGGAGAATAATCTTTTTGTTTGTTTTGAAAAAAATCTGCAGCTATAAAAGGAATCAAGACCAGCAAGAAAGCAGAAGCTGTGGCTGTGTAATGTTGAAGCAACAAGCTAAAAAAATACTCTGTTATAATCTTTGGTTGGTTGATTTTGCCTTAACTGAATATCTATGTTAGTATCTTAAGACTTGGCTTGCGATAGACATGTTTGATCTGAACTGCAGTAACTCCTATTTCAGGATAAACTAAAAGGGTCCAGATGTTGATGTTTTTGCCATTCAACAGAGTTACTCTACAGTTTCAAAATAGTTCATATATACTTGTGTACCATTGTCTTGTAGATTGGGGATCTGCAGATTCCATACATTGTGCAATGAAACACTGTAACAGTTAATAAATTGGTGCATTATGTATTTTTGTTTTTGGGAAAATAAAGCATGGTCACTTGTACACATAACTCTGATCACTTAGCTTGCTCTTCTGTAAGAACATGATCATAAACATCTCCTATATATTAATTGTGAAATATTACAACTTCTTTTTGTAAACATATGTCATCACTAGTATGATTCTTAGAATCCTTAGATAAATAGTTTGGTCCATCTGATTATATAATAAGTTTTTTATTATCTAATCATAAATTCATTATTAATGTTGTTTATTATTTCCTTAAATAAAAGTTACGGAATTTCCTAATGTGTCTAAAGTATATATGACAATTAATGATTCTGAATAATAAAGATTGGATAAAAAATAATGTATCTTATATCATATTTGTTTAATTTTAATCTATTAAAATAAATTAAACAACCACATTAACCATATAATAAAAATTCAGATTTTTTTTTATAAGTTATATTTTGAATTTTTAAAAACGATTATAAATTACTAAAACTATTACAAGATATATATATATATATACCATATATCTTTTAAAATTAAACTATATACCATATAAACACACATAAATATTTTAATTTCGAAATTTACTTTGAACAATTTCTTTTGATAAAATATTTGAACAAACATTAACAACTTAATTTTTTAAAAAAATATTAATTACTAAAACTATTAATCCACATTCCACAATGAAAATTTTGTTAGTAGTAATTTAAAGTTTTTGCTATAAAATATACAAATGAGAAAAAAAAACATATGAGTAAAAAGCATCATTTAGTAGACAATAATATTAAAAATATACTATATATGTTAATATCTTTTAAATTTAATTATATATCATTTTAAATAAAAAATTGTTTGGATTCATAAAATTTATGTTCTCACCAATTTAATTATATATGTAATAGTTACTGAATTTTTAATTATTCAATATATATTTATTATTTCATAATATGTAAAAAATATATAATATCTAAAATAATTTATATATAATGTTCATCCCGCGCAAGGTGCAGATCTTAACCTAGTTAGTTAGTTATTCTAATGGAACTCAACAATTGATGGATCACGCATGAATTATTTTGTATCTGCCATTAATTAAAAAAATGGATAGTAGATAACAAGAAACGATAGAAATAGAGAATCATAAACAAGAAACAAAACAAAACTCACACAATTTAATGAAAAACTCTCTAGCCACCAAGTCCAAGTCATTAACTCTGCAAACCAAATGCATGCCACAATTGCATCATAAAAAAGCATAATGTACAATAGAAACTTCATAAATTAATCCTAATCAACATGATAAATAAATAATTTTTAGCAGTCGCAAGTTTTTCGGTGTAAAATATGACACAATTTGATAAGATAATTTGATAAGATAATAAATTAATGATTAATTGTATACAAAAATTATAAATATAAAAAACATTGTACAATTTATTTATCCACATTAAATTCTATCTTTAATTTTTCTAAATATATTGATGTTATTTTGTCATTTTAAATCTAAAAATATTCATTTACATTGACAGCACATATTTTTTATACACCAAAAATTCGAATAAGAATAACATAAAATTTGTATATGTAAAATTTAATCAATACAATTACCATAAAATTAAGTTTTTTTTTTAATTTTACATAAAAACATAATTCAAAATATATAAATATATAAAAAAAAAAATTCTGTAAATTAATAACTCTATAAAATAATAAATTATCAAAGTCCCGACATTATTAATTTATAGAGTTTTTACTGTATTCATGTTATTGTATAAAAATATATATTATGTATACAATGTCATAAACTTTAAATAATAATTAAAAACATTAAAAATATAATTTTTAACTTCAAATAGTTTGAAAATATAAAATCTAAAAACTATTTGTAATAGCATGAAATTTAGTGATAATTCAACAATATTAATTTAAGTCATCAAAAATATATATTAATTTAAGTCATAAAATGTTTAGAAAACCGGCTCACAATAAACTTAATTTTGGTGCAAATTAATTATCAATCGTAAAGTTTCCATAAATTTGGTGTAAAAATAACTTATGAATATGTAGTAATAACAAATGTTTGTGGAATTGTATATGTAATTATCACATTAACTTCTCCAACCAATATTAGACATCTTCTTCGGCCTCTTCTTATTTTTTCGTTATCATTTTGTTCTTATTATCAAATTTTTGCTAATGTTTTTCTATTTTTTTATATTTTTGTCAAATATTTATTTCTCTCTCTAAATAATAATGCAAACTATACAATCAATGAACCAAAGAGCATCCTTTGCCATGAACCTCTACTTCCGACGGTTCAGAAAAACAGAAACCAGCTGCTACTTCCATGGAACCGCTCTCATCATCCAGGAGAACCCTGGCTCGCCTTTCTGTGAATTCAAAGAAATTTGCGGCGGTGGTAGTGGCGTTCGTGTCGGATTGATCCTCACCCTTATTGGAGCTCTCCTCGTGATCGTAGTTCTACTCGTCTTCTTCTGTGTTACAAAGAGGCTGCTGCCGTCTTAGTGTCTTCTTCGTCTCACTGGGGAAATTTTTTTTTTTTTTGTATGGAAAGTTACTGTGTTAAATTTTGGTAATAAAAACGTCACTATTTTGCATTGTTATATGAACTCGGTTTCTAGTTAAATTTTTGTTAATAGTTTATCAATTATCAAATGGCAAATGACGCTCTTTGGTTCATTGATTGTATGGTTTGTATTACTATTTAAAGAGAGAAAATAAATATTTGGCAAAAAAATATATAAAAATTAGCAAAACATTAGCAAAAAATTTAATAAAAAGAACGAAATAATAACGAGAAAAATAAGAAGAGGCCAAAGAAGATGCATAATATGTGTTGGAGAAGTTAATGTGATAATTACATATTTATAATTCCACCAGCATTTGTTATTACTAAGTATTCACCAATTATTTTATATCAAATTTATAGAAACTTTACGACTGATTTTTAAACTATTTGAAGTTAAAAAAATATATATATTTATTTAATATAATTCAAAATTTATGGTATTGTATACATATATATATATATATATATATATATATATATATATATTCATACAATATGTATAGCCCACCTAGTTATGATAAAGGCATAAGCCTAGCACCATTTTTTCAATATAGAAATTAGCTTACTCTTTTAAGCTCTTATCATCATTCAATTTCTTGAAAGCTAAGCCTTCATTTGAAACCTATAATTATTATGCTTTCAGTTGAATACTAATACATAGAATCATTCTCCCACAATTCAATATGTGGTTATAATATATGCAATGGAGGGTATTGTAAGCATCCAAATCCAATTGCATCACTAAGCATATCACACAAGCAAAAGACTTTTCTAGTTATTGTATCAAAATATTAGATTCATATATATATGTCACAACAACATTACCTAAGAAACAAATATACATTATCTATCTTATTAAAACTCAAGTACAAAATTGGAGTGTTTGGAGATTTGAATAGGACTTTTAAAAATTTGGAGTGTTTGGAAACATGGATTGCAGTCTTTTAAAAAAAAATATTTTTGTTTGAAAACAAGGATAGTAGTATTAAGAAAAAAAGTAATGGGCTTATGTTTTTTTAAAAATTGAAAGTTATCTAGGCCACTTTTAAAATATACCAAAATGGGTCAATCTAATTCCCTAAAATTTTTTTTTCTAAACTAACTATAAAACAAAATTTAAACTTTATATACATATTTCAAATCAAAATAATAATTCAAATTTGATTTATATCAAAAATTGATTCAAAAATATACATATATTCAAAAATGGATTTTTACTAAACTATTTTTCAATAACCATTATAAAAAAATATTGTCAATATATATAAGAAAAATATAATACAAAGCCCAATTTGAAATACCAACTCAAATTATGGTTTTCATATTTCATATTAAGTTTTAAAAATATAATATATGTAATTATTTATATGATGGTATGTATAAAATACTATTAATTATATGATTACTTATATGATGGTACATATAAAATACGATTAATTATATGATGATAAAATACGATATATAATAATGACTAGGGATGGGCTTTTGAATCACATATGTCATAATACTTAAACTTAACATATCAATTGGCTTGATTTAAAATTTTGGAAACGAAATCAATAATTATTTTAAGTATTTTTGGTGATTTGAGTATACTTTAACTATTTCAGATATTTACTTTTGACTATCTATATATATTTTCAAGTATTTAAACCAATTTAAAAGTATCATTTTTGATGTTTTATATACGTTAAATCTAAAAATAATTAATATATATAAGTATATAAATCTATTTTTAGATAAATTCGGATACCTAAATACTTCGGTTCGGATCAGATTCGGTTTTCTAAATAACAAAATTTTGAATAATTAGAATATTTAATCAATTTATGTTTGGGTTTGGTACTATATCTTTGGATCGATATCGGTTATGTTCCTCGGATTCATTTTTTCAAATCCTAATAATTACATGAAAAACAAATATCAGCATATTTTTCAAAATATACACCCGCGCGCCTGCGCGGGTCAAAATCTAGTTCCCAATTAAACTTGACAAGGAAACGTTATGTATAATACATGATTTGTATTCTACTCACAAGAAAATATCATTTCCATTGCTTTTTTGTGGCTTTAGAAGAAAAATAAAATCTTATTTTATTAATTCCTCTAAACAACTCCTTATCACCAGGAAAAATCCCTTGGCCTCTCTTTATTCCGTTCTTTAACATCCATCCAACCCACAATTAATTCAAAAATATAATGATAATTATTATTATATGATAAATTATATAAGGACCTTATTTGAGAAAACTCATTCAAGATTTGGTGGATCACTCAAGAACACATCTTCAAAGAAAAAGATTGCAAAAACTAGAATGAAGAAGACAATGGAAGATTCAAGCAAGATCATGAGAAGATCAATCCACACTTTCCTCCAAAACTACCACCATGCCACCACCGCAGCCGCCATTGCCCTCCCTTTCTCTGCCAGTCTCCTCATCTCTCAAGCCTTCTTCTCCTCCTCTTCCTCCTCCTCATTTCACTTGAGGTTAAACACACTCTTCCACGGAGCGGGTTTCACTTCTTCACTTTACTTCTTCAACATGTTAAGCCTTAAACTCTCACAAACACTTTCTTCCTCTTTGCTCACTCTCCTTTTCTCCCTCACTTTCCTCCTCTTCTCCAAAGCTTACGTCATCAAACTCCTTTCAAACAACCACGACTCTTTTTGTTATTACCTTCCTCTTCTCAGAACTTACGTTTGCAACTCTCTCTTCCTCCTCTCAGCAAACGCCTCTGCTTTTGCTCTGTGCTTCTTCATAGCATCCTTTGGATTCTATTCAAGAAGCTTCTACACTCTATTCTCCTTAGCCTCAGCCATTATCTACTCGATCATCCTCGCAAACGCCTATGTCATCACCAACCTAGCCTTGGTTTCATCAACATCCTCTCCCTCCTCAGGAGGATACACAACAACACTTCTCAAGGCGTGTCTTCTCATTCGTGGAAGAGCTTCAACAGCATTGGCACTTGCTCTGCCTACTAATCTCGGCTTAGCAGGAGTGGAAGCCTTGTTTCAGTACAGAGTAGGGAGGTCTTATTACAAAGAGGACAGAGGTATCACCTCGATAGCTGTAGAAGGAATGTTAATAGCTTACTTATACGCTCTCTTCTTGGTTCTTGACACTATAGTCAGCTTCCTCTTTTACCAAAGCTGCCTCAAGAACGATGAGGATCAGAAGAAAGGTAGAGAAGATGAGTATACGATCAAGATCCAAATATGTGGAACAGATGACATGAAGATATGCATCAAAGGTCCAAAATGTTTCCAAGAAATCTTGTGAATTTCGTGTTTTGGTTTGATGTCAATTATTGATAAAGAACCAAGAAAGGAGGTGACAAACTTTTTAAAGATTAACGATTTTTTAAAGGATAATTTCTCAAGTAGCTTTCACTTCAATCAATTACATGATCAGTATAATTCTCTTATTGATCTGATTTTAATTTATTTTCTTATAATGTAAAGTCGTATATATACAAACAAAACTATAGTTAATGTCAATCTTGAAATTCACATTTGATTATTCCTACAATGGAATTTCATTGCCGACATAATGTGTGTATATTCCTTCAATGATTTAATTACTTCCTTTAGTTGACGAATATGTTGAGCAGATTCACATTAAGACAGGGAATGTTTTGTTGTGGAGCATATATAAGTCCAAGCACAATCTTTCATTACAAAGATAGAAGAAGAAGATGTCACATTTATATTGAAACTGACAAAAGATCAATATAAGTTTTGTCTTTTTGTCCTTTGAATTAAAATAATCTTAAAATCATTTTATGTTAGTGATCGTGTTTACACTAAAAAGGACAAAAGCTAGTGAGTGGTCCCTATCACTAATCTCTCTACTTGAAGTTAAGTTTCTTTTGAACTGACAGTGAACTGTTTGGAACAAAAGCAAAGTTCTCTAAGACAACATATCTAATTTTCTTATAATGGAGAGAATCTGAACAAACCAATTTACTTTTTTTATGAGCTGAAAAGATTCAGGCTAGAATTAAAAATGGTTGTAGAGCATTTTATGAAATGGTGTCTTAGCTCAAAAGGAATGAAGAAACAACTAAAACTGTAAATGTTAAACATAAGAGGCGACAGATGAAATAAAAACCAATGAGTCATTTTATTAATTTCTTGTCAAGATTGCAAATTTTTTTTTTTTTTTGTTAATTTTTTGTGGAATTAATAGAATGATCATCCCATTTTATTCAAGTTAAATAATCACCCTTTACTTTTAACATTTTTTCGTTATTTTATTTTGAAAAGAACAAATGATTATTCAAAATTAAAAACATAACATGCTCATAGTGGCATTGCGTGGTAATACATTTGAAAATACGGGGGCAAAAACGTCTAACACTCGCTTTTTTTTTTTAATTCCGCATGATGTGCTCGTGTGTTATATATCTTTCATTCCACCTCCTCTGCACAATCTTCTTCTTCTTCTCATTCTCTTCAGCTACTTGTTTCTTCCTCAGATTCAATCATAGAGATTGAAGATAGATTTTCGTTCACCTCTTCTCCAGATCTAGCTCCCTCCCCCCTTATCACGGAACAATCCAGGTTCGTTCATCGGAATCATCATTCGTTAGATCCAAATCGATGTAACCCAATCCGTTTCTTGTGGATCGAGACGAATGCATAGAGCTTCGTGAATTCAATTGTGATTTTTTTGCATAACCGATCTGAGAGATGAATTTCGTGTTAATTGATTGATTCGAGCCAATGCAGGATCTTAGCCAAGATGGCAAGTGAGGAGCAGTGGTTTAAAGGGAGAGTGAAGGCTGTTACCTCCGGAGACTGCTTGGTCATCACGGCTTTGGCCCAAAGCAGGCCCGGCCCACCTCCTGAAAAGACCATCACTTTGTCTTCTCTCATGGCTCCTAAACTGGTGAGTCACTCTATTAATCTTTTTTCTCTTATAGGCGTTTCTTTTTCCTTTTTTTTTTTTTTTTAAGTTAAAAGTTAAATGACTGTTTCTTATATTTCGCTCAGAACTTCACTATAAGAATCCCATTAATCATGTTTTAAGTGGATGAAATGAATACTTCACCAACAGAAAGTTTCAAAAACTTTTTTTTTTTTAACAACAAAAGTTTCAAAAGCTATATAAGTGCTGTTCGTTTGGTTGACGCAGCTACCTGGGCTGAGTCGGCGTCAATTTTTTTAATAAACTCTTGTTCGTTTCATTGACGCCGCTGCGCGTCGAAGTTTACGAAACTAACAACAATTATTTTCGTTACGCCGACGCCAAAAACTGCGGCAACCAAACGAACACGAACATGACTATAATAACTTTTCATATGTACGGAAATTGGAAAAAGTAAATCATTTTCTTACACAGCATTGGAATAAATCATATGTTCTTTATGTGTAGAACGTTAGCTTACATGATTTTTGTTAGAGTCTAGGCTTTTTCTCTCATTGTTTGGTTTGTTCCTTGGTTTCAGGCTCGCAGGGGAGGTATAGACGAGCCTTTTGCGTGGGAGAGCAGGGAGTTTCTGAGGAAGCTTTGCATTGGGAAGGTGCTATGTCCAAACACTTAATCATTTATGCTAGTAATTGACAATATTCTTTATATTGATAGCTTTTTTCTTGTTGAGCAGGAGATCACTTTCAAAGTGGACTACAAAGTGGAAGCTATTGGCAGAGAATTTGGCTCTGTTTACCTTGGCAGTGAAAATCTTGCTAAGCTTGTTGTTCAAAATGGCTGGGCTAAGGTGATCAACCCGTTTTTCTAAATTTCACTAGATATGGGCTTGTTTATGCTTGTGTCAGCTTTCTGATATGGTTGAGAAATGCCTTTACTGTGGATAGGTCAGAGAGCCAGGTCAGCAGAATAAGGATAAAGTTAGTCCTTACGTTGCGGAGCTGTTACAGGTTGAAGAGATGGCTAAGCAGGAAGGGCTTGGCCGTTGGAGCAAGGTTGGTGCTCTCTTTTACTGTTTCTCTGGTTTTGACTTATGAAAGTTAGTCTCATGTACTCTTTCTTGGTTTGTTGATGGAATTTTACTTGATCCAGGTTCCTGGTGCTGCCGAGGCTTCTGTCAGGAACCTTCCTCCTTCTGCCGTTGGGGACTCTGGGAATTTTGATGCCATGGGTCTCTTAGCCGCAAGTAAAGGCAAGCCCATGGAAGCTATTGTTGAGCAAGTCCGCGATGGCAGTACCATCCGTGTCTATCTTCTTCCTGAATTTCAGTTTGTGCAAGTGTTTGTTGCTGGACTCCAGGTGTGTAATCTTGTTTCTTCTTCTTTTTTTGATGTGTGAGGAGTTTACATTAATTTCATGATATATCCTATGTAGGCTCCATCAATGGGAAGGAGATCCACACAAGAAACTGTTGTTGAGCCAGATGTTACATCAGCTCCAAATGAAGATGCTTCTGCTGAGCCCCGTGGTCCTCTAACATCCGCCCAGAGACTCGCTGCTTCAGCAGTATCCTCCGCCGAGGTTTCCTCTGATCCATTTGCAATGGAAGCCAAGTATTTTACTGAGCTTCGTGTTCTTAATAGAGATGTAAGGACTAATTGCAACAAATTAACTCGCATGTATCTGTATCTAAAATTTGAATGATCTAAGTCTGAGCTGGATTTTTCAGGTTCGCATTGTTCTTGAAGGTGTTGACAAATTCAACAATCTGATTGGGTCAGTTTACTACTCTGTTGGGGAAACAGTTAAAGACTTGGGTCTGGAGCTGGTTGAAAATGTATGTGGTCTAACTTAAACAGTTATTTTCTTTTCAACATGATTACATAATGAACTAATTGGCCAAAAAATTTTTCACTTTGCCACAACAATGTACTTACTTAAGAAGTCACTGGCAATATAATATATTGATGGTGCTGAATAAAAGTTATGACGTTTGTTGCTATTCTTTTTGCTCAGGGTCTTGCTAAGTATGTTGAGTGGAGTGCCAACATGATGGAGGAAGAAGCCAAAAAGAAGCTGAAAGCTGCAGAGCTTCAATGCAAGAAGAACCGGGTGAAAATGTGGTCAAACTATGTCCCTCCAGCTAGCAACTCTAAGGCAATTCATGACCAGAACTTTACTGGGAAGGTAATTGCTTGCTTGCTTGCACACGTTGCACACTATGTCCCCATTTCACTAGTCCTTAGTTCTTAATAGTTTTTACTCTCTTCAGGTAGTGGAAGTTGTGAGTGGGGACTGCTTAGTAGTAGCTGATGACTCTGTACCATTCGGGAGTCCCATGGCAGAGCGCCGAGTCTGTCTTTCGAGCATTAGGTCTCCTAAAATCGGTAACCCACGCAGAGAGGAGAAACCTGCCCCTTATGCTCGGGAAGCCAAGGAGTTTCTGAGACAGAAGCTTATTGGAAAACAGGTATTAGTTGCTTCGTGTCTTCTTACTTAAACTATCCACAGGAGCAAGACCCCTGACTTCTTCTTTTTTCCGGTGCAGGTTAATGTGCAAATGGAATACCAAAGGAAGATCAGCCCAGCAGATGGTGCTACTACTTCTGGAGCTGGCGATTCCAGGGTTATGGATTTTGGTTCAGTGTTCCTACCATCTGCTACCAAGGGTGATGCTGCTGAATCAGCTCCCGGAGTCAATATAGCTGAACTCATAATCGCCCGTGGCTTAGGGACTGTGGTTAGACATCGCGACTTTGAAGAGAGGTCAAACCATTACGAGGCTCTACTAGCTGCAGAAGCTCGCGCTATTGCTGGGAAGAAAGGAATCCAATCGACAAAGGACTCTCCAGCAATGCACGTCACAGACCTGACTGTGGCCTCGGCCAAGAAAGCCAAAGACTTCTTGCCATCCTTGCACAGAAGTAGGAGAATATCTGCTGTTGTGGAATACGTCTTGAGCGGACATCGGTTCAAGCTATACATTCCCAAAGAAACATGCAGTATCGCCTTTGCATTCTCTGGTGTCAGATGTCCTGGCCGTGGAGAACCCTATTCAGAAGAAGCTATTGCTTTAATGAGACGCAAGATCATGCAGAGAGATGTCGAGGTAATACGACATCTCATTTTCTTTATTCCCTTTTTTTCTATATATATGAGTCTTATATCGTCTTTTTATAATCAACAGATCGAAATTGAAACTGTGGATAGAACCGGCACTTTCTTGGGATCAATGTGGGAGGGGAAGACCAACGCAGCAACGTTTCTTCTTGAAGCTGGGGTGGCAAAAATGCAGACTGGCTTTGGTGCAGACAGGATTCCAGAAGCTCATCTTCTTGAATTGGCAGAACGATCTGCTAAGAATCAGAAACTGAAGGTAACTACCAATAGATATTAATATATCTCTTTTTTTTTTCCAAAAGAAAAGCATTGCTGAACTGTTTTATTCCACAGATCTGGGAAAACTATGTTGAAGGAGAGGAGGTTGTGAATGGTGGTGGTTCTAAAGTAGAAACAAGACAGAAGGAAACACTAAAGGTGAATTTTAACCAACGAGTCAAGAGTTTTAATACTAAAAGCAAAACATTAACTCACTCTTAATTTCCCTTTGGCTACAGGTTGTTGTCACGGAAGTGCTTGGTGGCGGTAAGTTCTATGTTCAGACGGTTGGCGATCAGAAAGTAGCTTCTATTCAAAACCAGCTTGCATCTCTGAGTCTTAAAGACGCTCCCATTGTTGGATCGTTTAACCCTAAGAAGGGTGACATCGTCCTTGCACAGTTTAGCCTCGATAACTCCTGGAACCGTGCAATGGTAACTCATCAAACCTCTAATATCCCATCCTTTAGTTCTTCTTATTGTATGTTTACTTTGAATTCAGATTGTTAATGCACCACGAGGAGCAGTTCAATCTCCAGAGGACAAACTCGAAGTGTTCTACATCGATTATGGGAACCAAGAAACAGTTCCGTACAGCGCAATTCGCCCTGTAGAGGCTTCAGTGTCCTCAGCACCAGGACTCGCGCAGCTCTGCAGACTTGCCTATTTAAAAGTTCCAAGCCTGGAAGAGGACTTTGGTCCTGAAGCGGGAGAGTATCTACATTCGGTGACGCTGGGGAGTGGTAAAGAGTTCAAGGCAGTGGTGGAGGAAAGAGATACATCAGGAGGCAAAGTGAAAGGCCAAGGAACTGGAACAGAGCTCGCTGTTACTCTCATCGCTGTCGATGATGAGATCTCTGTCAATGCAGCAATGCTCCAGGTCAGTGCCTCGCCTCCTCTTTCTCATTATTATAAACCTGAGAGTGTAATGTGTGTTGTGGTATGAGAACAGGAAGGAATAGCGAGGATGGAGAAACGGAAGAGGTGGGAGCATAAAGACAAGAAAGCAGGTCTTGATGCTCTTGAGAAGTACCAAGAAGAAGCTCGCAAATCTAGGACAGGAATATGGCAGTATGGAGACATTCAATCTGATGATGAGGACAGTGTTCCGGTCAGGAAACCTGGTCGCGGGTGAGTGTGTTTTTCCAACTTTTATGATCAATGGTTGGTTCCAAAGAGGGGATCAACCTTGTTCAAGATTGTTGCTTACAAAGCATCAAACTTTTTGTAACGTTTAGAAATTCTCTTTTTTTTTCATATACTTTTTTTTGGGTTTATAGATCATAAAGTGACGATGTTCTTGTTATTTATTTTTGTTTGACAAAAGAATCTCATAATAAGGTAAGGTGATGTATTAACTTAAGGGGACTTTCATTTGCTTCGCTAATGTTTTAATTAAACTTTGAGCTTCATCCTCTTTTGTATTTTCCTCCAAAGTTCATCTTCTTCAGATAGTTAAATTTAATAAGCGTTATTATAAACTGAGCTTATTAATGTCGTTGGATTCTTATAATCGTTATTATAATTCGAGTTGCATCAATGTTGCTCAGCAAGGTCCAAGTCATGGCCCCAAGTAATAATATGATTTTGTGTCATTGCCAAGGCCATGACATGAGATTATGTTTAATGAAGACGTCCAACGACAATAGTTACAAAAACTGCAACTAAGCAACATAAGAACAATTGAGATCAGTGAATAGCCGACTCTCAACTCGAATAAAGACACTAGAATCTTTTTGGACTTTGGAGTAACCAGTTTTGCTTTTATGAGAGTAAAAAAACAAAGTAACAGAAACTACAATTTAGCTCTAATCCCAACTTGGTTTTACACCTCAAAAAAGGCTCTACAGCAGAAAAGACAAATTCGACACAAGTAAAAATCAAAAATAATAATTTCAACATCTCGAAAACATTCCCTTTTCTTCTGTCATTCTAAAACACCACTTTTCTAATTGTCACGCCTCGGTTGCCTTTTGCGAGGAGCAGCAGCGGTTTCTTCCTTCTTCTCTGTCTCATCTTCACTCTTTGAGCTCTCTCCTACTTCTGGTTTCTTCTTCTTCTCCACAGTTGCTGCCGGCGCCGCCTGCAAGCAAACCATTTTAATTTCTTTATCTTTTTTTCACTTACTTCCATATTAAAATGACAGAGGGAATATTACCTTTTTGCCACCGAAGATAAGCTTGATGAAGAGCGAGAAGAATACTACGACAATGGAGACGAGGACACCAATGGTTAAGTTTGGTTGTTCCTCAGCTTTCTCAATCAGTTCCTACAAAACAAAACCATATTCAATAATCACTTTAGGTCGATTCATCATCATCATAAGTTCATAACATGAAACAAGTTTTAAACGAGGGGAGAAACTTACTGTGATCTTAGACTTGTAGGCACTTAGGAAAGAAATGTCAGCAACCTTGTTCAAGAGGTCGAACACAACCTTCTGCAAACATCATGCACAGATATAACTGTAAGAATCATAACGAGAAGCTTTATGTTATAAAAAAAGGTTTAGTTTCTTTACCTGGTAGCTCTTGAGACCATCAGCAGAGCTAGCAGCCTCCTCTTCCGCCTTTTGTTTCTCTTTCTCAACATCGAACTTCGGCTTCCATGTCGTCTGTCTGTAACTCTCAGCGACCTTCTCGTCTTTCGCTATCAACATGTTGTCAAACAAGATACCGTCTTGCATCGTCCAGATCTCAATACCGATTGCCGCAATGGGTTCGAAGTCAGGTCTGTCTAGCTCGAAGTAGTCAGGGTTAGGGATGTCTCTGGGCTTCCAGATTCCCTTGTAAGCAGGGTTGTCTATCATAGGCGCACTCCATTTGCCTTTGTAAGCAGGATTCTTCTTCATGGGTCTCTTCCATTCACCACAGCCTGGTGCTGCTTCACACTTGGGGTTGTCAATCTTTGGAGCCTCCCACATACCATCTTCCTCATCATCCCAGTCTTCAGGCTTGGTCGCCTCTGGGTCGTCCACCTCCTCAGGCTCGTCATCTAACCATCCTTCGGGTTTCTCAGCTTCCTCGTCTTCGATCTCCATGGGCGCCTCCTCGTCCCAGTCGTCAGGCTTCACGGCGTTAGGATCAGGGATCTTGGCTCTCTCATCCCAGTCTTCTGGTTTCTTGTCTTCAGGGTCAGGGATGGTCTTGGCAGGGATCAACGCAGGCTCAAAGTCCTCCCCAGAGAGTAAATTAGCCTTCTTCTTCTCCTCTCCATCAACCAGAATCCTAACCTCGTTGTCTGGCTTCAAGATAGCGGTGTAGACATGGGAAAGCTTGTCGTAAGGAACAGAGGGAGGGAACTTGAGATGGTGCTCAACGTACTCGCCGCTCTTTGGGTTCTTGTGTTTCAAGATGAAATGAACTTTGTTTGTGGCTCCACACTTGTCAGGCCCAAACATGATAGAGTAAGGAGATTCACTGTCGAACCCTTCAGGTGTCCATCCAGCTTCCTGAGGACGGAGGTACTTCAAGTAAGCACCGCCACACTCAAGCCCTTCCTGGAAACGAACCTCGTACTGAAGAACAATGGTTCCGTCCTTGAGGTTTAGAGGCTCGTCAAGCTCCTTCACTATACCGTACTTGCGAGCCTTCTCGCTTACGAGAAGTCCATAATCATCGTGTCCCTCACTCTTCGCATGCTTCCACACACCTGAAACAGATAAAGCGGTCTTAACAAAGAAGCTTCTACCACATCATAAAACCAACAACTCATCTATACTACCACAACATTTTCAATTTGATTCTATTAGCATGTGGACAATCATATACTCGCATATAATGGTCAAGACTCTGGAATGTCCGGTTTATTATCTTAATTAGTATATAAACCATCTGGATCTATACTACTACTATTCATATACGTGCATATAAAGCCAACCATTCAACAACATCGTGACATGAAGGTGACGAAGTCTTATAATCTTATTTGATTCAAACATCCATCAACACACTCGATTTGATTCTATTAGCACATAATAGTTTCTTAATTGACTCAGGAATGCCTGGTTTATTAATTATATTATAATAATGATGTAAACCATTTGGTTACATCTGGTTTAGGCTCCGAATGGTAACCGCAGTTTGAACGGTGCGGGACAAGCGGTTTAACTTCGGTGTGGTTTTAACAGTTATAAAAACGTATAGATATATGGTATATGTAGAGATTCTGTTAACTGCGGGGCAGGGCGGTTCGTAACATTCGAAGCCTTAGTTTGTTAACACTATTATACAAGATTTGTAACAAACTTTAAGATCATTAATGAATAAATCAACATTCTTCTTTGAATCAAGAACACTTCAATAACTCCACTCTAAATCATCATAATCCAATCAGATCAGAACCATATACTAACCACAAACGCGTTTCAGAGAGTTTAGCGATATACAATACCTTCGTAATCACCATTCTTCGAAACGATCCAGCGACCATCAAACGCCTCATCGAACGATTCATACAACACCTGAACACAAATCCAACGAGCTCAGATCTAAAAAATCTTCAGATCTACGATAACATTCGGAAACATTTTCCCGAGAAAAATCGAAATCTACCGTATTATCGTCGCAGTGGCAAAGGTTCTGGAGCGAGAGGAGAGCTAGGATAAGCATAAGGCCGGAGAATAGCTGCCGGTCTCTCATCATCGGAACGGTTCGAGTAGATCGGAGGGAGAAGAGAGAGAGAGAGAGTGGAATCTATTTTTTTTTTTTCCTGAAGATTTTAGTTTCTCTGAGTGATTTATATATTTAAATCCCGTAGACTCGGTCGATTGTGTCGATTTTTGTTGTTTCCACCAATGAGATCGCTCGCCACGTGGTGAGAGCCAATAGATGGAAGCCACGTCATGCGAAAGAGAGGTATCCTACGTGCGCAATTTGTATTGCTACGTAATGTGCATGTTTATTACAGATAGTCTAACGTCAGTATTGGGCTGGGCCTACTAATCAATTTTAAAGTCTCTGGTACAGTAAGAGTCTTCTAGAAGCAAAAGTAGACGATGAGCACATTTATCCGAAGCTGAAGAACCGGATCAAACCGAACCAAGAAACAAGGTTTGATTCAGATTTATATCATATAATATACAGACGGATCTATATTTTCAAAACCCAAAAAACAAAACTAAACTGGAGCTGAACAGAGACCCACATGGATACCCAAATTTCAATATTATAATATATATTTATAAATATTAACTATATTTAATTTCAAAATAATAAATTAATTTAAAACACTTTTATAAATTGAAATATCCAAAAAATTAATTACTAAAATACATTTTATCCAAATATTTTAAATTAATGGAATTATCCAAAAATTTTATCTAAAATCTGGAAAAAAATCTAATATGTAATTATTTTTTTTGAACAACATCTAATATATAATCTAAAAACTGATTTTTTTTACTTTTAACGCAAATTAACCGAAAACCTAAAAAGCTAAAACCAAACAAAAAATGAATAGGATCCAAAAGTAACCTCGAATATTAGTCGATTCCCAACTTTGTTATCCAAATAAAACAAAAAATAAAATAACTGAATCAAAACCGAAGCAAATCCTAAACATCTAGAGAAGAAAAAAAAACAGAAAATCGAAAGACCCAAACCGGAACCAAACCCAAAAATCTCTAGTGGAGCAAGAGTCTTGTGAAAGTCTATTGGGCTGGCCCTACTAACTAATTTGAAAGTCTCTAGCGGAGCAAGAGTCTTCCACAGTTCCACATACCTTAATAAAAGCAAACTTTTTACACACGTAAGTCGTAACAACCATTACAGAAATATCACACTAGTAAAAGAGTACAAGATACTTTGTTATTTTAATATTTGGTATTAGAAAAAGTGGAAAATTATAAAATGTTGAAGAAGAATAATCTATAGTTTTTACTCTTTAGGTACTAAGTGATTGGTAACCATCTTCCCGGTTCTTTCTCCGGTATACCACGGCGACTATTAGAACCACAACTGCCACCGCCACCGTCACTGCAAGAAAGGCTAAAAAGCTCATACTGCTCGAATGTGCCTGCAAAGAAATAATGAATACTGACGTTAAGTAAAGTAACACACATGGTAATAACCGGTTTGACCTTAACCGAGATCTGTTACCGGCAGTTTACCTGCAAGGAGCTCTCCGGTCCAGGCAGCTGCTGAGCAACGAGGATGTAAAAGAGTCCCATGACTCCTGTATGACCAATGACATTACTGTAATTGAACTCCAAAGACAGTGTCTCTCCATTAGTGATGCAGCGTAACGTGATCACCAAGGATCACAACTTCCTTTTCGTATAAGGAATTTCCCTTTTCTTTGTTTTGGCTTTTTTCCTTTTAATAGCTATTATGTTTTCTATTAGGAAAAGGATTTCATTAATCCCTTCAGGATTAGGTCATTCTTCGTTAGTATATATAGGGATGTTATTAGATCTTTAGAAGGACGACTTAATTAATAAAGACATTGATTTGATTTTTAAGAGCTTTCGAGCACTGCGAAGAGTATTCGCGCCCTTAAGAGCTTTAACAAGCACTGCGAAGAGTATTCGCGCCCTTATCCATCTTGTTTCGAATTTACTTCGACAACAAGAAACCAATTCAAAGATCATACCCTTGATCTTTGCGTTATATAGCTTCCGCACCCTATCAGTTGGTATCAGAATCAGTACGTTTCGGGATAACTTCAGTTTTCAATGACTAAGAAAACAGGAGCTGGCGTTGGTGACATACGGGATCACAACCCGGAGGAAGCCACAACAGACTTTTCGGAACTTCGAACCCTTCTTGTGGATATGCAGACGGCAACTCAACAGTCGATTCAGCAACTAGGCGAGATGCTTGCAACCCGTTTGGAGGCTCTAACCACAGCCCTGGCACCTCGTTTGGACCCTCAGGCCGAACACGGTGTTCAAGCTCCACTCCAACCAGAACAACGGCGTCTTCCTCCACCTCAAAATCCCCAACAACACTTTCCGCCACCACAACCACAACATCAACAACACCTTCCCGCTCCATTCCATCATCAGCGACAAAACCAGCACAGACGTTACAATCCAAGGGGTGACAACAGACCACAACTCGTTCACTCCGACGATGAAGATGACCAACATAGACAAGTTTACTTTGACGATTTACAACGCCGAGATAATCATCGATGGGAAAATAGTTTTAAAGTCGACATTCCAGAATTTCACGGTGGTCTCCGAGGTGACGATCTCATCGATTGGCTGATCTCGGTCGAGGAAATCCTCGAGTTCAAGCAAGTTCCACCGGAACGTCGCGTCTCTCTTGTCGCTATGCGCTTCCGAGGGCACGCTGCCACTTGGTGGAAGCAGATTAAAACTACTCGTTCTCGTACCGGCAAAGCTCCAATACAGTCTTGGGAAAAGTTGACAAAGCATCTTCGTCAAACCTTCCTACCACACAATTACGAACGCACCATGTACACGAAATTGCAAAATCTCCGCCAAGGTAACCGTACTGTGGACGAATATGCAGAAGAATTTGCTTTGTTATTGACTCGTAACGAGATCAATGACAGCCAAGTTCAACTTGTATCCCGCTTTATTGGAGGACTTAGACCACAACTCCAGACAGCAATGGCACAATTCGATCCTTTAACAATCGGAGAAGCCCATCGCCGTGCAGCATCATTCGAACAGCAGTCTAAGTCGTCTAACTGGAATTCATCTTCATCTCGTTTCCGTTCTCAAGATACTCCGGGGAGCACAACACCGTCGCCCTCCACAAAGGACAGCGCCGAGTCTTCTACTTCGGCGGCTAAGACCACCACACAAGACGAGCAGCAATTACGACGTTCAACTCGTCCTAATGCCTTGCGTTGTTACGCGTGCGGTGAACACGGACATCGACAAACTGCATGTCCGCATGCCACACGCCGAGGATTAATCATTGATGAAACAATTGAGGAGCAAGAAGTGTATGACTCACAAGACGAGGAAGACCAACCAGACGACCTGGACGTTCACCCGACGACTGGGGATTCTGGACGATTACTGGTCCTACGCCGTGCCTGTCTCACACCTCAACGACCTGATGACAAGTGGTTACGTACTAATATATTTCGTTCCACTTGCACAATCAAAGGCCGTATCTGCAGTTTCGTCATTGATTCTGGAAGCTGTCGTAATGTGATATCGGAGGAAGCAGTCGATAAACTCGGCATTGCACGAGAAAAACACCCAGCCCCTTATAACCTTGGCTGGTTGAACGACACCGCAAATATTCGCATCACACAGCGTGCGATTGTTCCATTCTCCATTGGCCTACACTACCAAGATCGCATGTACTGTGACATTGCCCCGATCGACTTTTGTCATCTTCTCCTTGGCCGCCCATGGGAATTTGATCGAAAGATTATTCATGATGGAGCCAAAAACACTTATAGCTTTCTCTGGAATACACAGAAGATCATCCTCCTTCCATCACAAGAAACGGCTTCAGCAACACCACCACTCACGTCACCTACCGCGACGCCCTCACCACCTACAATCATCCCACCGTCACCAACTACCAGTTCTTCTCCATCTACCACCTTACTTTGTTCATATAGAACATTTGTTTCTGAACTTCGGACCGAGGGCTTTGCTTTTGCTTTATTGCCCAACACCGATAACCGGATACAAACATCATCACCACCGCCAGCCTTGAGCAAAGTTCTAAACGACTTTGCTGATGTTTTTCCTGATGAACTACCGCAAGGTCTTCCTCCACTACGGGACATTCAGCACCAAATTGATTTTGTCCCTGGAGCAACATTACCTAACCGACCACACTATCGTATGAGTCCGTTAGAACACGAAGAGTTGCGTCGTCAGGTCGAAGATCTTCTGCGCAAGGGCCATATTAAAGAAAGCCTCAGTCCTTGTGCTGTCCCGGCTCTTCTAATCCCAAAAAAAGATGGGTCCTGGCGCATGTGCGTTGACAGCCGCGCGATCAATAAGATCACCGTCAGATATCGGTTTCCCATTCCTCGCTTAGATGACCTCTTGGATCAAATAGGTTCAGCCAAATTCTTTTCCAAGATCGATCTCAAGAGCGGATACCATCAAATCCGTATACGCCCGGGAGATGAGTGGAAAACAGCTTTTAAGACCAGGGAGGGACTTTTTGAATGGCTCGTTATGCCCTTCGGTCTTTCCAACGCACCAAGTACTTTCATGAGAATTATGAACCAAGCTTTGCGACCATTCATCGGACGATTCGTTGTAGTATATTTTGATGATATACTTATTTTCAGCTCATCACTTGTGGATCACACGGAGCATCTCAACAAAGTGCTTTCAGTTCTGCGATCGGAGAAATTGTTTGCAGCAAAACAAAAGTGCGAATTTGGCGTCTCAAAAGTGCTTTTTCTAGGATATGTGGTTTCTGATCAGGGGCTGGCCGTCGACCAATCTAAAGTCGAGGCAATAAGATCATGGCCAATCCCGAAAACAGTTTCAGACGTGCGGAGTTTCCACGGTCTCGCATCATTCTATCGACGGTTCGTAGACCAATTCAGCGCCATTATGGCACCAATTACAAGTTGCATGCGTGAAGGCAAGTTCGAATGGACGCTGGAAGCCACACAAGCATTTGAAAAGATCAAAGAAAAGCTTACTACAGCTCCGATACTTGTTCTTCCCAACTTTTCATTACCATTTGAGCTACATTGTGATGCGTCCAAGCTAGGGATAGGCGGCGTTTTAAGTCAACAAGGACGTCCTGTTGCGTTCTTTAGTGAGAAATTGGCAGGTGCACGTGGCCGCTATAGTACATACGATGTGGAGTTTTATGCTATCGTCCAAGCGATTAAACACTGGCGCCATTATTTGGTTCATCGCGAGTTCGTTCTTTTCACAGACCATGATGCGTTGCGACATCTGGACAGTCAAGCCAAAGTCTCGGCACGACATGCTGCCTGGATTTCGTATTTACAACAGTTTACGTTCGTCATCAAGCATCAGTCCGGCAAGACGAACCGCGTGGCCGATGCTCTCAGTCGACGGCATAGTCTGTTAACCACTATGCATTCGTCGGTGATAGGATTTGCATCGTTTGCGGATATGTATCCGACAGACCCATTCTTTGCTCGCATTTACCAGGAGTCCGAACAGAACCTGCGAGGCGACTACACGATACAAGATGGTTTTCTTTTCAAAGGATTACGTCTTTGTGTCCCGGATTGCAGCCTGCGGTTAAAGATAATCAGTGAACTTCATCACGAGGGGCATGTGGGTCGCGATAGAACGTTACAGTTAGTGATGGATTCATATTTTTGGCCTACTTTGCGGAGAGACGTGGAGCGATTCGTCGAACGTTGTCGTATCTGTCAACTGGCTAAGGGCAAAGCTACTAATGCGGGTTTATATCTTCCGCTTCCCATTCCTACTCAACCTTGGTCTGATGTTAGTATGGATTTTGTCTTAGGGCTCCCTCGGACCCAAAAAGGACATGATTCCATATTTGTCGTCGTTGATCGTTTCTCCAAGATGGTCCACTTTATCGCGTGTAAAAAGACCACCGACGCCGTAAGTGTTGCTACTTTGTTCTTCCGCGAGATCTATCGCCTGCATGGACTCCCAACGTCTATCGTCTCCGACCGTGACACACGGTTTCTTAGTCACTTTTGGCGATCGTTGTGGAAATTGTTAGGCACTTCTCTTGATATGAGCTCTGCTTACCATCCTCAAACTGATGGTCAAACAGAGGTCGTGAATCGTTCTTTGGGTAATTTACTTCGATGCCTTGTCGGAGATAACATCAAATCATGGGACACTAAGCTTGGTCAGGCTGAATTTGCACACAACCATGCCACTAATCGCAGTACCACCTTCTCCCCTTTTCATGTCGTGTATGGTCTTGTTCCTCGTGGTCCCTTGGATCTGACTACTGCACCAGACAAGACGCGACACCATGGTGAAGCCATCGATTTCATTACCAACATCCAGGACGTCCATAAGCTTGCACAATCTCATTTGGACGCCGCTACAGCAAAATATAAACTCGCAGCCGATGCCAAGAGACGTGAGTTGATCTTCGAACCTGGTGATCTAGTCTGGGTGTACTTAACCAAAGAACGCCTACCATTACGAGATTACAACAAACTGAAATCCAAGAAACTTGGCCCTGTCGAAGTCCTCGAGCGCATAAATCCAAACGCATATCGCGTCAAGTTGCCTGCCCACCTTCGGACTTCAGACGTCTTCAACATCAAGCATTTGTCTCCTTTCAAGGGCGACAATGACGGTCCAGATTCGTGGACGAATCCTTCTCAACAGGGGGGACCTGATGCAGCGTAACGTGATCACCAAGGATCACAACTTCCTTTTCGTATAAGGAATTTCCCTTTTCTTTGTTTTGGCTTTTTTCCTTTTAATAGCTATTATGTTTTCTATTAGGAAAAGGATTTCATTAATCCCTTCAGGATTAGGTCATTCTTCGTTAGTATATATAGGGATGTTATTAGATCTTTAGAAGGACGACTTAATTAATAAAGACATTGATTTGATTTTTAAGAGCTTTCGAGCACTGCGAAGAGTATTCGCGCCCTTAAGAGCTTTAACAAGCACTGCGAAGAGTATTCGCGCCCTTATCCATCTTGTTTCGAATTTACTTCGACAACAAGAAACCAATTCAAAGATCATACCCTTGATCTTTGCGTTATATAGCTTCCGCACCCTATCAATTAGTCACTTTCACCGGTTCAGGATAACAAGACGACATTCCAACGATGTAACCAGCTTCGCTTCCAGGCTCATCTCCATTGCCATACTTTGGCATCGAGGAGCATATTACCTCACCGTCCTGATCAATCCATAACACAAGAGTCTCAGTTTTTGAGTAAAAAGTTTTTGCATTAGCTTAAAACCTTAGGTTGAGTGTTTATAACCAAACCCGAAATCCGAACTGAGACCAAACCAAAATCCTATCTAAACCATCATAAAAAATACCCAAATAGTCTAAGAATACTTTCGGACTCGGGTTCAATCCAAACTAAACTAAAATCCGTACTAGAATCGGAAAAATCCACATTAGTTAATCTATTAATGTTTTTTTCTACATATGTTACATTAAGATAATTTAGAATTTTTTTGTAGTTTTTATAGGAATTGTGAATCGTTATTTTGGAATACTTTTAATCAGTTTAGGTAGCTTGACAAGTTTTTAATCAGATTTTTGATTTTTTTTTTTGTATATTTTAAATATGTTTTTGTCAATTTCATTAATTTTATTTCCAGATTTAAGTACGAATTTTAGACAATAATTATAATTTGATTTGAACCAAACTCATATGAAATCGAATCAAACCCGATCCAAAAACTAGTAAAATATAAATAAGACCATTGTGCATGATACCGAAAATCCAAAACAAACCCCGAACAAGACACCAAACGTCCGGGCCTGTTAAAAACTAACCTCTCGGTACAGAGCTGCACCGATACCACCTGCGTGCTGGTGAGCTACTCCATAGACAATATACCCGTTAAACGGCATCATCAAGCTCTTTTTCTTAACATCAACACATCCACCATAACCCTTAGTTTTGCACGGTTTCACGTCATATTCCACCTGAAAAAAAAAGCAATTAATACACCTTAGCTAACGTTTTTAAGTAAAAGAATTAATAAGCAGCGATGTGAAAGTCTTTACTGACATGACAAAAATGTTCTTGGTTATCTCCTGTTGATCCTTCTGACCGTTCCCAAGAATCCGTAACATCGAGAATATAAACCTTAGCCGGCAACAAAACCGAGCTGTCCCAATCAACCCATCTCACAGTATACTTAAGATACACAGTTCTTGTTTTGTTTCCACTTTCGAATCCGTTTCTTAACCGACATTGAGTCTTATCGTAGCAGCAGTCTTGACCTCCTTTGTATCCAGGTTCTAAAGCTCGACCATACTCATCAACGGTCACGTTATAAAGATCACACCGACACTCGGTGCATCCTTGTTTATCCACAACCCCTCTAGTGTCAATAGCGTGAATATTTAGAAGCCATTTGAACTCATACCCATCAGGTACTTTCTCCGGGTTACCGATCTCGATCGCGTAAGGATCAGGAACATACGTCGAAGTCTTGCGTGTTTCTGATCCTAACCCAAAGTATTGTCTAACTCTGTTCCTACACAACCCTCCGTTACTAACGAGAATATAATCAGGGCTCGAACCAAGGTTCCTAGGCGTGTCTAGGTGCGAAAGGTTGAGACCTTTACGCACGTAGTAAGGGTGCACAACCCAGTGGTGGAGATATGTCTCGTGTAACGGGACGGGGTTGCCGTCTTGGTCGACTACTTCGGCGTCGAAACCTTTGAGGCCGATGTGGCCTCTAGGGAAATCGATGTCGAATAGGTAAGGGTCTGCGACTGATCCTGGAGTCATGACTTGTTTTGGTGATAGGAAACTTGCGGACTTGATCTTAAAGGTGTAGCTAGGCGATATGCTTAACGCGACCAGAAGAAGAAATAAGGACGAGATGATCAGGTAACAACGAGCCATTTTGTCCTGTTTCGATATCGTTATAGAGAGGTAATAAATGAAGTAAAACTGATAAAATACGTAATCATGCATGGATAAATTAACATCTCAAACTCTTAACCTAGTTTTGTTTGAAATAAAACTGTGAACACAACAAACCCACTTGAAAGTTTGAAACCTGATTTAACTACAAGATGTCAAGTTACAAAAACGAATAATCTAACATAATCTTGTTTTAAGTTCGTTGGGGACGGGTCAACCTTGAGATATTGAGAAGGAGAGAGTTATACACGGTTTAAGAAGAATTTCCATATTTTGAACCTATACATTTTTTTTTACAAATTTGAAAGCCTATATATATATATATATATATATATATATATTTTCAAAAAAAATTTGGAGGTTTGAAGCAAATGTTACATCGAGCTTGATCCAGGACCGGATCTGAAATTTAAGGAGATATAAATATTTTTTCTAAAACTTTAATTAAAAATTGCAATTTTGGAGCTTATCACTATATAAAAACCTGCATAAATTTTGGAGGCCAAAACTAATGTTTCACACGGTTATTCTTAATCTGCAGCTCATACATAAAGGGACGCAGAGATGTTAGATAAGTTCCTGATTCGAACATATCTAGTACTACGTAACTGTCTTCCCTATCAACAAAAAAACACGATTACAAAAGACAGAAAGCTAGGGAGTGAGAGATTTACGTGTGCTCGAACGGAAAATTTTCAGAACCAACTCTCTTCGATTCGGTGTGTTGAAGAAAACTTAAGTCTTTTGTCTTGGATGTTACTGTAATGAAGTGTCCCACGAGGAACATTTCGAGAGATATATTTTTTATGGGAAATGCGTTGCTCTCATATAACCCGAAGAGACGTAGGACACTAGCTTCCGATGTGTAGCCAATGACATCATCGCTCTCGTCAAAAAAAAAATATTAATTAACTATTTTCTGAGATAACCGATGGTTTTGTAAAATAAAATCATACTTAGTAAACAAACCACAAGGGACACGTCTTTACTAGAAAAAGAAAACTTTTATTTCTTTCAAATGTCTTTCACTCTTCAACTTTTCTGTTGTTAGTAGTTACGTTAAGTTAAATGAAGCAGGTCATTTCTATCTTCCATATGCTTTTATTGTAATCAAGGAAAAAAACAGCGATTTGGAATTTTGTATAAATAAGGAAAGTTCTCTTTGATATTTTTCCCACTGATTAGTTGATGTAGTTCAGTACAAATTGAATTTGAATCCATCCACACACACTATCTATCGGTTTAACTGACCGACTTTAATAAAGATTAGAAGCTGCAGTTGGATAAGAAATGAAGTTTCCATACAACGACGTCTTTTGTTGCATACTTCCAAGACGCTTACACTGATCACGACCACACCAACATACACATCTGTGACCTAACCATCCATTCGTCTCTAAAAGATTATGACGTGCTTTTGAGCACTAACGTCATCTAATCATACCTTGATCGGGAAATGTATGAGTCGGCCCGTGAAGAATTGTGAAACTCTAAACCCACTAAGGCCCAGTGTAAACATGCGTCGTAAGTTAACTTCATTCTTGTGAGGTCAATTAATTTATAATTTAATTGCTTTTTCATTTCCTTTTTTGTAGTTTAGGTAAGGTTCAAAGTACTTCAAATATTAGCTGTATATTAAATCATTTTCAAAATTTTATTTAAGAATGATATAATATTGGAAAATAGGGTAGTAATAGGGGGTTTTGAACACATTATTAACCTTTTGAGGATTCGCTCATTCTAAAACTCCCAACAGTTAAATAACAGTGGTAAGAACAGTATTAGAGTCGCAAGTCGAAATGATGAACATGATGCCATACAATTAATAATAACTAGGTTAAGATCCGCGCACGCGGAATCAACGTTATATATATAAATTATTTTATATATTATATGTTTCTGACCTATTATAAAATAATAAATATATATTAAATAATTAAAAAATCAGTAATTATTACCTATATAATTAAGTTGGTGCGAACATATAAATAAATTTTATTAATCCAAAAGAATATTTTTTTCTATTTGATATGGTATATAATTAAATTTAAATGATAATAACATATATATATAGTATATTTTAATATTAATATTTATCAGAACGATGCTTTTTGCTCATGTTTTTTTTTTATCATTTGTATCTGTTATAGCAAAAAATTTAAATTACTGATAACAAAATTTTTACTGTGGGATTAATAGTTTATGTAATTTATAATATTTTTAAAAATTATTTTGTCAATATTTTTTTAAAAAAAAATTGTTAAAAGTAAATTTCAAAATTAAGATATTTATTTATTTTCTTATATGACATATAATTTAATGTACATATACATATATATATATATATATTTATATATATTTTATTTTTAATATTTATTAAATGGCACTTTCAACTTATATGATTTTTTAATTATTTGTATCCTGTCATAACAAAAAGTTTAAACCATAGATCACAAAATTTGAATGTGAAACTTTTAATGGTTTTAGTAATTTATACTCGTTTTTAAAAATTTAAAATATAACATATAAAGAATTTTTTTAATTTTTATTAAATGGTTACTATGATTGTTTTATTTATTTTAATAGTTTAAAATTAAACAAATATAATATAATATACACTTATTTTTATCAAATCTTTATTATTCAAAGTCATTAATTGTCATATATACTTTAACCATATTAGGTAATTCTTTAATTTTATTAATGGAAATAATGAAGCACATTAATAATGTATTTATGGTTAGTTTAATAAAAAGTTTATTATATATTTAGATGGACCAACCTATTTTTCTAAGGATTCTAAAAATCATTCTAGTGATGACATGTGACTACAAAAAATGTTGTAATGCTTCTTAAATAATATATAGGGGATAACAAATACATATAAAATAATGTACTAATGCTGCAGATAAACAAATAAAGAAGATGAGTACATTAACATCTTTATTATTAATTTATTGTGTAAGTCTAGGAAAATTAAAATTTCAAATCACATATTAAGTCATTTTTCATTTTTTTTTTAAATTAAGGCGAGTATAATATTGGAAAATAGGGTTGTAATAGGGGCTTTAGAACACACTGTCCAATATTTTCAGGATTCTAAAACTCCAACAGTTAATGAACAGAGTAAAAACAGTATTAGAGTCGCAAGTCGCAATGATGATCATGATAATATATCATAATTATAATAACAGTACATATGTAATGTCGTACTAATGCTGCAAATTAACATAAAATAATTTGAAAATGAGAGAAAAGACAAAGAAAAGGTAAAGAGGAAACTGAGGGACTGATGAGAAGGAGAGAGGAGGATGCTAGGGCTGTGAGAGAGACAGTCAAATAAAACAGACTGAGCTTTTAAGATGGCAGACTCTCAGAACTCCGACCTGACCTGTCGTTTCCTCATTGGCTACCTTTCCACGTTAAAGTTTTCTTATCGGCTCAAACGGCTTTGTTTCTTGCGATCACTGTTTATTGACAAGGCTTACTTAACTAGGATTGTTCTTTTTTTTCCCAAGTGAGTTTTCATTGATAACTTTGTTAAACACACAAAGAGGAATACAAATGCCGGCGGAAAATATGAATATCCCCAGAAACCAAGTCTACAAGGGAATCAAAAGTCCAAGAGACAGACCACTAATAAACGAAGCTTTAAGCTACAAACTAAATTCTTTTAACTAAAACTTAACCTATGAAGAGAAAATAGAAACCATACTTAATTGTCTTACGAGTAGCCGGATGTCTCGCCACACAGGGAGCAAGAGAGCATAAAAAGTAGAAGTTCTTCATGAAGAGCAAAAACCATCATCTGAACCACCCGTTCACGATGACCACACACACCACACACCACCACTAAGACGAAGCCAAGACATAAAACAAGAAGAAACAAACACCCGGAAGAGCTGTCATCTCAACCACGCCTTCATCTGAACACTACAAAGCCTTAACCTCTTTCTATTGCTTCAACACCTAGAAGCCACCGAGGAAATCCAGAGACCAAGAGAGACCAGAAGTAACTTATTCAAAGGGCAGGAGAAGGACGTCTTTGAACCTGAGAGACCAGGGGTGACTTGAAACCAACTCTTCTTCACGACACTAACCTTCAGTAGCTCTCCACATACCACTACTACTCTGCTTCACCGTTGCTGGAACAAAGACAAATTAAGCCATTCTCTACACTCCATGACAGATTAGTCTAAGATGAACTGAGAAGATTAGCAAAGACACTACAAACTACACAAGACCTTGATCACGACCAACTATGAAGGCGAGAGAGATTCCAAAACCCATTATAGGATAGATACAGCTCAAACCAGAAAGAGCAAAGGGAACAAACTCTTTAAGCACAAGGCCAGCGAGAAGACAAGTAGATCTAGGAGTTCAAAGAAGAAGCAAACTCTGATGTTGGCGAGAAACAACCAGCACACGTCATCAACATCTAGAAAATACCTGACTTTAGCGACCTGACTCTGAAAATAAACTTCACGCGCCACCACGCTCCTCCACGCCGGAGTCTTCACATCCATCAAATCAGTCGAATCCTCCCCACGCCTTCAGAGAACAACACGAGCAAACAACAATAGAGCAACGAAACGCGACTCCGGTGCTGTGAGAGCCACCGGAATCGACCACCGTTAAAACCTAGATCTACTTCCTCTCACCTTCGTCTCTCTAGAGAACAAAGAGAGAGAGTTTTACTTAACTAGGATTGTTCACTTCAATAAAAAAAAAAGTTCCGGTTTTAATGTAATTTAACGTTTTTTGTGACGACCACGAAGCTTTTTTGGGTCAGATGTTCTAACAAGAGCAAGATATGTTTCGCTTACTATGATATTATATATTTTTGTTCTAATTTTTTTATGAATCTGTTTTTGAAAGGTTTTTCTTCAAAAAGTTCAATATTAAGTATAATTAGACCCAACCTATATATTAGTCTTTTTTGGTTTTATATCCGAAATGAAATTGGGATTACTTATTTATTATAATAGTAATAATTTTCGTTTGTAATAGTTTTAGTTTTTGTAGGGTCGCATACATTTTGCTTGGGGGTGTCTTCAACTAAATTTGATGGGAATTTTAATTAACGGTATATTCAACTAGTCTAACATATATATGCTATTTACTGAGCCTGAATTTTATGGGAACAAGTTAGTCTTCAAATGTAGAACAGTTATACGTTTGGAACGTGAGCTATCCATCATCAAATGAAGTTAGTCTTCATACTGATGATGCCAAAAGAATAGCTCACCCAAAAAATTAGTAGTAAAGCAATTAAACAACAAGTTAGAACTTAGCAAAAAAAAAAGAGAATTCGGCCAAAGAAAACACAAACTTTTCACGAATTGCCAAAGAAAACCTGTACTCGAGCCTCGCCAAAAAAATCATTTACTTTTGTTGACTTTTTTAGTTTATTAATAAACTTAGGATTGACTTGCCAATTTAGCACGCCGTGAACTCTCAGTTAACACAGTGTTAACTAGACGTTAAGTGAAACGACGTCGTTTTAGAGGATTTGAAATTAAAAATAAGTAGACCCCTGGATTCGAACCCAAGTTGGTTGGTCAAATGGCAAGGTCTTTTATCACTGGGCTACTCACACTTTCAATGTACTTACTAACATGTTTACTTTTATTTGATACATATTAAATGTAAAAAATTCTCTAAAAACTTAATAAGATCTTTAAAATTCTAAAAAAATTAAAAAAATAAAGAAGATTTTTATAAAATTAATTTAGAAATTAAAATTAAAAATAAAATTTTATTTTTCTTTTTAAAAAATAAAAACTCTTCCAAAATTTTCTAAAAACTTAAAAAGATCTTTAAAATTTTATTGAAATTAAAAAATAAAAACTTTATCTTTAATTTTGAAATTAAAATTGAAATTAAAAAATCAAAAAATTTCCAAATTTTTCATTTTAAAAAAAAATCCAATTTTTTAAAAAATTATAATAAAATGCAAAAAATTAAAGTTACAATTATCAACTTTTTATGTGTGTATAATTAATTTCAACTTTTAGCAAATGTATAAAAAAAAATTGAAAAGTTTGGAAGATTTTTTTATTTTTTGAAAAGAAAAAATAAAATTTTATTTTCTATTTTAATTTCAAAATTAATTTTATAAAAAATTTCTTTATTTTTTCAATTTTTTGGAATTTTAAAGATCTTTTTAAGTTTTTAGAAAATTTTGGAAGAGTTTTTATTTTTAAAAAGAAAAAGAAAATTTTATTTTTAATTTTAATTTCTAAATTAATTTTCTAAAAATCTTCTTTATTTTTTTAATTTTTTTGGAATTTTAAAGATCTTTTTAAGTTTTTAGAAAATTTTGGAAGAGTTTTTATTTTTTAAAAAGAAAAAGAAAGTTTTATTTTTAATTTTAATTTCTAAATTAATTTTATAAAAATCTTCTTTATTTTTTAATTTTTTTGGAATTTTAAAGATCTTATTAAGTTTTTAGAGAATTTTTTATATTTAACATGTATCAAATAAAAATAAACATGTTAGTAAGTACATTGAAAGTGCCAGTAGCCCAGTGGTAAAATACCTTGTCATTTGACCAACCAACCTGGGTTCGATTTTAGGGGTTTACATATTTTTAATTTCAAATCATGTAAAACGACGTCGTTTCATCTCATTTGCAAACGACGTCGTTTTACTTAACGCCAACAATAAACGACGTTAAATATTTCTGTTAAATTTGTTGACGGCGTGCTAAATTGGCAAGTCAGCGAAAACATTGTTAATTAATTCTAAAGTCAATGAAAGTTTGGTGTTTTTTTGGTCAGCCCAAAAGTTCATGTTTTTTTTGGCAATTCGTGCAAAGTTCAGGTTTTTTTTGGCCGAATTAAACAACAAGTTAGATGTTTATTTCTATAACATTAATGTATTTTATCGGTTTGAGAATTTTTTTAATAAGATATTTTTGCTTTTTTTACCTAGAAAAGATTGACAAAAAAAAAATAGAAACGAAAATTTATGTTCAGGACAGGTGTAATAATAGATCAGGGAGATGACAACACGTAATGATCGTAGAAGAGATTAGACCCCAAAGTTCATGGGATTAGATAGACTGAAACACTCCTGACTCCTCCTTTTGAGGTTTTCACTTTGCATTTATTAATCTTTGTTCTCTAAATGCAAATCAATTCCCTGTAAATCTATAAATACTCAGAATTTATTATTGCACAGCAGAAAAAAAATTAAATTCCTATTTTTGCTATAAATTAACAATCTCATTTAATGTCCACGAGATTCGCGTTCAGACAATGCTGATATTTCTTATCACACAAAAATTATTTTCATTATAAATTTATCAGAACTTATACCATAACTTAAAAAGACGTACTCAGTAGCCTATGTGGATAACTTATTCGTTTGAGTTATGTAAAGGACACTACAGAGAAATATATACATTTCTCCAGCTGCTGCAAAGAGTTTCGTTCAAATTATAACGGTCTACACCATATTGCCCGATTCAAAGAGACAATTACAGAAGTAAAACTATTAAAAACGTAAGAGATAAATTTAAAAATAAAAATGTATTAATAAAAAGAAGAGAACACAATAAAAACCCTAATCATTTTATAACTTAACGTGTCAAATGACAAAGGGTCATAATCAGTATACAGAGAAAAAAGAATGTCGATGAAAGATAAAAAAAGCTTGACTTGTTTAGTCACAACTGTCAATTTTCCAGCAAGACACATATCTTCTTTATATAATACTTACATATACATACGTACTTTATTGCAATAAACAGATATATAAAATAAGAATATTTCAAAAAGTTTTAATTTATTTTCTAGATTCTTTACTGTTGTATATATAGAAGCTGCTCGAGTGGTCATTTTAACAATAAAGCAACCTCCTCAAAAAAAGAGTAAAGAAAGAGAATATGGATCCTGAAGGTTTCACGAGTGGCTTATTCCGATGGAACCCAACGAGAGCAATGGTTCAACAACCACCACCTCCGGTTCCTCCTCCACCGCAGCAACAACCCCCCGCAACACCGCAGACGGCAGCGTTTGGAATGAGACTAGGTGGGTTGGAGGGTTTGTTCGGTCCTTACGGTGTACGTTTTTACACGGCGGCGAAGATAGCCGAGCTAGGTTTCACGGCGAGCACGCTTGTGGGCATGAAGGACGAGGAGCTTGAGGATATGATGAATAGCCTCTCTCATATCTTTCGTTGGGAGCTCCTCGTGGGTGAACGGTACGGTGTCAAAGCCGCCGTGAGAGCTGAACGGAGACGGTTGCTAGAAGAGGAAGAGCAGGAGTCTTCTAGACGCCGTCATTTGATACTCTCCGCCGCAGGTGATTCCGGCACTCATCACGCTCTTGATGCACTCTCTCAAGAAGGTACAATAACAACATAATAATGATATTTGCAGGTCATTTCGTCATATTAATGATGTTTACAATTCAGCAAAAAGAAAGTACCAATATCATTGAATATATACATGTATTTCTCACGTTCCACGTTTATTTGTGTATAATAAAGTTGTGAAAATAGTAAATATGCGTTTATAGGAGCCTCATCTAAAATTTAAGG
Organism: Brassica rapa; assembly: GCF_000309985.2. Lineage (NCBI taxonomy): Eukaryota > Viridiplantae > Streptophyta > Magnoliopsida > Brassicales > Brassicaceae > Brassica > Brassica rapa. Next base: position 29,940,435 of record NC_024796.2, read on the forward strand.
GATTATATACATTTTTTACTTTAAATTTTAATAATCTTGATTGATGATTTGAGTGATATTTAATATATGTATAATATTTTTTAATATTTGGGGTGTAAACGAATATTTTATCTATTTGTCACTAAAACCACCCCTTAACGTGCTATTGTGTATACAGTTTATACACTATGCAGTGCAGTCAGGTTGTTATATATTAGACCTATTGCAAGAAGTACGAGGATTAGTTATAGTGTATAGAAATTATGTGATTGTGACAAAAAGTATATATAGATGATTGGACAGGGTTATCAGAGGAGCCAGTGCATCAGCTAGAACATACCGATGCGGCGGGGAACAACGGCGGAGGAGGAGGCTATTGGGACGCAGGGCAGGCAAAGATGAAGAAGCCACAGCAAAGACGCAGAAAGAAACAGATGGTGACGTCAGTGGAAACCGATGATGACATGAACGAAGGTGATGATGACGATGACGGTAACGGAGGAGGAGGTGGTGGTGTGTTGGGGATTGAGAGACAGAGAGAGCATCCGTTCATCGTAACGGAGCCAGGGGAAGTGGCACGTGGCAAAAAGAACGGTTTGGATTATCTTTTCCACTTGTACGAACAATGTCGCGAGTTTCTTATTCAAGTTCAGACCATTGCTAAAGACCGTGGCGAAAAATGCCCCACCAAGGTATCTTCCAAGACTTAATCCTAGCCGTACGTTTACTTTTACATTATTATTATTTTTAGAAAAATATATTTATGTTGCGCAAAAAAAAAGAAAAATATATTTATATATTAGTTCTGTCGGAATTTATGAGGTATGGTAGGGATACCATAGCCATTATCATCGACAGCTGTTTTAAAGTAAGTTTGACAAGTCACTAGGTCAGTGTTTTGTTTTCCAGTATTATTTTTTTATTTTCTTTTTAGTTTTTGCTATGTGTGGCATAGATTTATATAGGTTCTGATTTACATTTTCTTTTTGTTAACGAATATAGTTAGATTTCAATTTAAAGTTTTGACAGAGTCAGCGTACGACAACGTGTCGAGTTAGGATAAAAACACAGTCGTTGTTTTGTTTTAGTCTAAAAACGACATGAGATAGCAAGTACTAAGATACGATGTCCTTATGCATTTAGATTCGATCAATTTCTGCATGCATGTGCGTAAATAAACATAGATATTATACTTTTTGACAATTAATAAGGATATATTTTTTGTGTGTATATATTTAGAAATAATATTTGGATACATGATATTGCTCAGCGGGTAATAGTGTCTCCTTTCTTTGAGTGATGATAGTACATAATCCATGAGCTCTGTGCCATTGCTTGTACAGACGCACGTTATTTTTTTTTAAAGTACAGAAAATTTAAGCGAATAAAACTCCTTTTTTTTTTGTTCTTTCTCAAATTTTTAGTTCCATTGTTTTTATGATAATCTTTTTACAACATAAATATTGGTACTTTCTGTTTGGAGCTATTAACTACTGATTTTAATGTTTTGGAAAAATATGTAAATAGGTGACGAACCAAGTATTCAGATACGCCAAGAAGTCCGGAGCGAGTTACATAAACAAGCCGAAGATGCGACACTACGTTCATTGCTACGCACTCCACTGCCTAGACGAAGAAGCTTCAAACGCTCTACGAAGAGCGTTTAAAGAACGCGGCGAGAACGTTGGGTCGTGGCGTCAGGCATGTTACAAGCCGCTAGTGAACATAGCTTGTCGTCATGGCTGGGACATAGACGCAGTTTTCAACGCTCACCCTCGTCTCTCCATTTGGTATGTCCCCACTAAGCTGCGTCAGCTCTGCCATTTGGAGCGGAGCAATGCGGTTGCTGCGGCTTCAGCTTTGGTTGGGAACGGTATTAGCTGCACTGGATCGTCCGCGTCTGGCGGTTTGGGGTTTAATTAGTTGGGTTATTGTTTGTTTGTTTAGTTTCTTGTTCGTTTTCTTAGTTAATTATTAGGCTCTAGTTTTTACTCGTTTTGGCTGGGCTTGTTCGTTTTTTTTTTCCGAATTATTATAAAAAAGTTACAATGAAACGCAAAATCAGTCGAGATAAGAATGAATCATTACACTAACATATAAAATTAAAATCTAAATAATAAATGGAAGTAGAATCTGCTGGAAATGGAGAGAATGGTGCACTGGACACACTTAAATGAAGTAGAATCTGGAATTGAGTTCCTGTTTGTCAATAAAATGTTCTGCTTGCTTCTTCTGACTTGCGAGACAAGAAGCAGAAGAAGCCATTGGTGCATAGTCGACGAATGACTAGGAACCAAACAAAGTTAAGTTCCCAAATGGCGGGTCCTGATGCTTTGCTTCCACTTGCTGTGGTACCTTCTGCTAGAACAGTAACCTGGAGGCAAGTAAAGTAAGCGCAAGTACAAGTCTGCACCAGAATATATCTTTACTATGCCCAGCAAAAACAATCAGCTTAAAAACTGTACATGTACTCTTTTATCATGTCATTACTTGCACATTGGTGTCTCTTGAGAAGATCAAGTTTAACATGACTATCAATCTTGATTCAAGATATGAATCTAAGTACATAATGTCAGAGCCAAATTCTCAATGTTTTATACATCGATGCTGGGTTTCCCCATGTTGATACACTTGTCAGGTCATCACGGATCGTGCAGCTTCATAGAACAGAATCTCTGGCCGAATCTTCTTTTCTCCACAGAATCTAACCACACTCTTCCAGCTACGAACAACCTATCCCATTCCCACACATATATTATCCCAACAATTCAACACAAGGAAGACAAAATCAACAGTTTCTGTCTTACCTCTCCTGCTAAAGACTCACGTCTGAGATTGACCCACCTGTTCTTTTCATAAACCATGCAGATGTGTTCTTCGTCTTCTTCACCATAACCAACCTGCATTCACATCCCTTATATCAGAGACTATTACAGAGAAACACAGAAGAACAATAGGACAAGTTTTTTTTTTTTTTAACCATAGACACAAGACGGTAGTTAGTGTTTGGTTCTAAGCCTTCGTACAGCCTGCTGATATCTATCTCCCACTCCAGAGCTTTTGTTGTTTCAGAAATTTCCTTTTCAGTTTCACTCTTCTCCCATTCTAACACTACAAAACACCAACGTTATTTTATTATAACCATAGCCAATGAAATAAGTATATGAGATCATAATCATGGTTTTCAAAAACTTACCGATTATGAAGATAGGTGGGCATCTACTTATAACGTGATGAACACAATTTGACGTTCCACAGCCTCCAGTTTTAATGTCACATAACATTTTATAATTCATGCGGGTCACCTTGAGGACATCCACAAACTTTATATCCCCAAAAGCACACTGCATATATGAAAAGCACATAACAGCTTTATAAAGGGGAAGTACCAGTTTCTCTAAGGAAAGGCAAGAAGCCAAATTAATGAAAACATACCTTAACGTTTCTGATTGAATCTGAAGCTACAACAATGCCGTAAGAACTCTGCTCTGGATAATTTGGCTTCCTTCCGCATTTTCTACAACTCATTCTTTCATTTTCCTCCAACGTGAAAAGGCGAGTCACCAAGCTTTCTCTTTCTGAATTTTTCCAGCAATGCCAAGACTCAAGGATGGTTACAAGTACCTCAGCAGCACCACTCGACTGAAAATATACATTACCTTTAGTTAAGCTTATTAAAATATAAAAATAGAATATGATGCTTCGAAGCTAATATTATTCACACGAACCATGCAATTAACTGCTTCTAAGGACACGAGTAAGTCTCTCAAGATGAGACTGTAGACTCCCTCAGTTTTTATTTTCTCTGACACAGCCGCAGTGAATAAAATTTGTAGCGCACATAGAACTTGTTCTTCCAGGTTGTCATGAACTGGTTGCTTATTGTAATTTAGAACTTGTTTTTTAAGAACGTTTATGCTCAAAAGGGCCTGCAATACCAACATTTTTTGTGAACTTATCAAAGAAAATATGGAATGAGCTGAATCAGAAGACCACAGTTAACGTATACTGGTTTACCTTTAGCGTCGTGTCAAGAGCTGAATTGTATCTCGCTGTAGCTCCTTCAAGGACTGGCTCCAAAATTTTCGACAGTGAATCTTCTCCAGACATGTTTTTCATATCTTGAAGGTGGTGAATAAAGAAATAAGAATTATGAGCGCATAACAAAACAAAACAAATTCAAATTATTCGTCAATTGAGAAAGATCTTTTTACCATCACGGTCAACTGTAGTAGCTTCCACTCGACCTTTTTCCGGTTCCATAGAATGTTCTTCCGGTTCAAGTTTGACAGAAGATTCACTGGAGATGTAAGAACAAATTCGTCTCAGAGAAAACCAGAAAACAATTCATCAAACACGCAAAAAAGACTGTTGAGGTACTTACTGTTCAATAGTCTTATCAACAGGACTAGCCATGCTCGTTGAAGTTATCTGCTGCGCCACGAAGCCCATTCATTCTTATAGCTTATTAACCGAAAAGTCAGAGAAGCAAATAGAGAAATTTAGAACTACAAATACATTAATGCTTTTATCTTTTTTCGTCTTTTTGGCCTGTGACTTCTTCCCCCCTTTGAGTGACTTCTTCTTCCCTTCTGCTGCGTCTGACTTGACATTGGGTTCCATAATCACAATTTCATTCTACATGAAAAGAGAAAATGAAAACATATAAGAAAACAATTCAAATACCAAATCAGCCGGAAAAATGAAAGCTCTCTGTGTATAAATAAAGTTTCAAACCAACTGGCAAGATAGGTTTCAGTGTGAATTTATATAAGAAGGTAAAGGGATATGGAATGAGCTAAATCAGAAGATGACAGTTTAGGTACTGAATCTTGTTCCATTTTGTTTGGTCACTGCTTTACCTTAAGCGTCATGTCAAGTGATGACTCCAAATGTCCGGACAGTGAACCTTCTTCAGGCATGTTTTGCATATCTTGAAGGCAAATGAATATTAATAAGAAGGATGAATCTTAAAACAAAAAAAAAAAGTTCAGATTAATCGTCACTTGAGAAGCTCTTTTTACCACCAGTGTTAACTTTAGTAGCTCCCTCTTGAATGTCATTGGTGGATGAAATTTCCAATGGACCCTTTTCAGTTCCAACAGTATCTTCTGGTTCCATGGTGATGGAATCTTCTTCCATCGTTTTTGGTGATTGAGATGTACCTCCTGGTTCAAGATCGATAGAAGGTTTTCTGTACATGTAAAGAACAATTCATCAAACACGCAAAGCTGTTACAAGAATGTCAGGATATATATTCCCTTCGATATTGGTAACTGATCTAACAGAGTGAGAGAATATTATGGCGGTATCTAACACTTACTGTTCAACGGGACTAGCCATGCTCGTTGAAGTTATCTGTTGCACAATGAAGCCCATTCATTCTTAGAACAGATGAACGGAATAGTCAGAGAAGCAAATAGAGAATTTATAAGTTTAAAGACCTTAGTGCTTTTAGTTTTCTTCTTCTTTTTTGCCTGTGTCTTCTTCTCCTCTTCGAGTAAAAGATCTGCTTCTGCTGCATCTGACTTGGCTTTTGATTCCATATGTAAAATCTCATTCTACATGAAAACCATATAAGAAACATCTCAAATGTCAGATAAGATAGAAAATGAGAGCTCTCTGTATATAACCAAAGTTTAAAACCAACCAGCAAGAAAGGTTTTAGCAGTTGAAGAATATAAGAGCGGTTGTCAAAAGCAGAAAGCCTTGTGAGCTTGTCTAACAATCTAATCCTTGAATTATCAATCAGCAGTATCTTTGCATCGATCCGCAGAACCTGCAAGTCATATATATAATTTTAGATGGACATTTTTTTGTTATTCTGTTGTTAATGAATATATTCAAATCATGGATGAACCTTCTCCGTGACAGCTGATTTCAGAAGTTCTATGTACTTCAACACTATCTCATCCCTGAGACCTTTACCCTCACGTACACGACTCATGCAATCGTCTAAGTCAAATGTCGGATCCCATCCTCCCTCGAAAACATCTCTTACTGCACATAAGAACAATCTTGCAGTGAGGGAGTTTTTTTCTTTTGGCACTCTCTCTTCACATCTATCACAGAGAAGAGATGCATAGCTCTTCTTCCTTCGATCGTCCTGAACATTCTCTCGTCTTTTATCTTCAAGCATACACAAGTTTTCCACGAAAGTAAGAGCTGCTTCGTACTCCAAGACGTGCTCTTTCATTACATGTTTGGTTCTCAATGCTTTACATGTGTACTGAACAGTTCTCAAAACAGCCACCCAGGTTTCAAGATTGTGTTCCCTGATAGGTTTTGGAAAGCTTTTATCCACTGAAGAGCAGTCACCTAACCAGAATATCATATCATCTCCCTGAGCCTGTGCCTTGGCGTAGTGACCATCAGGATCTTTAATCAATTTGATTTTCCCATCATCAACACAACCATCAAATGGAGCAGCATTATTGTTTTTCAACAGTCTTTTATCCAGAAGCAGCAACGAAAACTGCTCGTCAAGTTCAACACTTTCTTTAATTCGAATACGATCCAACACACTGTCCACTGCTCTGCAAACTTGTTCTGTACCATCATGCCTTTCACACTTGATAGTTCCTAGAAAGGCTCTGATCTGACTGAGCTCATAACGTTCCAGAAAACAAATGCTCTGTGGCGTTTCCACTATGTGACAATCGCTAATACTCTCTTCTGAAACCTCGAGTTTCCTAAGATGCTTAACCGGAAAACGCATCACCCAGTCTCTAATACTGCAGGAGAGAATCTGATGCTCATAGAGCGACACAAGGAGTAGCTTAACTTCCTTGAGCAAACCACTCCGGTTTTCATCCTCGACCAAAGGCCATTGGTTTGACCACCCCTTCTTCCTAGCTTCCGTTGTAAACGCTTTCACATCTTCAAGCTGAGTTTTGATCATCTCAACAGCAGCTAATGTATCCACCGCATCCCAACCTCCACCCTTAATCTTATGACCCCAGTTTTTCCCTATCCTCACGACCACATCCTTCTCCAACTCAGGCTTAAAATCTGCACCATGTTGTTGCTCAAAATGAGCCTTACACTCTTCAGCTTTAGAGAAATCCGCTAAACATATAGTTCGACACACCCATGTCGTCCATCTCTTGTGTTCCTTAGCATAAGCGAGAACTTTCTCCAAAGCCTTTAGTGACCCCTCGCTGCTATGTACAAAGCCTCTAAGCTTCTCAATGCTTACTTTCATCAACTCCCTCTTGATCTTAACATCCAAACCAATCCAAAACAACCTCAGTCCTTTGTTAACAGGCTCTGGACTTCTCTTTGTCTCAACAAACTTCGCCTCATCGGTTCTAATAGTCTCAGTCTTGCACTCAAGGATCCTCAACTCTGCATCTTTGATCATAAACTCCAGTTTTTTCCTCCTTTCCTCTTCTAGGCCTCGAGAAACATATAAACTCTGTTTCCCTATGCGAACACACTCCTTGTAGTACATCACCGATCCAAGGTGTTGACCTAGTTGGTGGAGCCTTTCTGCGCAGAGCCGCGAGAGGTTTGCTTGTTCGGCAAGGCATGACACTGAAGCCAAAAGGTACGTGAACGCCAAGTTAGGGTTTTTCGTTGCTTCTCGTGATAGCTTCGAGAAGATTGTAGCTTGTTCGTTGTGTAGAAGCGATGAGCCTTCTTCTTGTGCGTAGAATAGTAACAGATCTTCGAGTATCTCCAGGGCCTTGGTGTGGTCTCCTTTAGCGATTAGCTCTTTGGCGTCGCGGAAGAGCTCTGCGCCTTCTTCGTCGTCTCTAAAGAGAGAAGACTCCATTAGTCAACGATTCTCAAGAGGCTTTCTTTCGGTTTCTTGCTCTCCAAGTTTTGTTTTTTTTTTGCTTTTTCAGAGAGAGAAAGGCGGGAAAATCAACGAACGTAACAGCAAGGAAGAGAAGACGGTGGCTTCTATCACGTGAGAGCCACGTGACAAGGCGTGGGGGGAAAAAACAACATTTTGAGCGTTGGCATTGGGGAATTGTATGGAACACCTTGTGCGCATTAACCATTTGAGATGAATAGATCAAAACTAGTGTGAAGCGTTGAAACAATGGTCAAGCTTCTATCACGTGAGAGGCACGTGACAAGGCGGGGGGGGGGGGGGGGGGGGGTGGGGGGAAGAACAACATTTTGAGCGTTGCCATTGGGGGAATTGTATCGAACACTTTGTGTGCATTTACCCGTTTGGGATAAATAATTCGAAACTAGTGTGAAGCTTCGAACGATCGTCATGCTTCTATCACGTGAGAGGCACGTGACAAGGCGGGGGGGGGAGGAAGAACATTTTGAGCGTTGCCAATTGGGGAATTGTATCGAACACTTTGTGGGATAAATAGACCAAAACTAGTGTGAAGTTTCGGACAATGTTCGTCTTCATGACTGTGATGAACAAAGTGTGTATACGCAAACACTAAATCAAGCAGCGTGAGTCTATTAAAGGTGGTGGAGAAAAGCCTAATCTTCAAAAATTGAAAGATACGGGGCAAAGAAATAATATTTTGAAACATTTGGGGACCAAAAAATAATGTTTAAAAGTTTTATTAACCTTTCATTATATACCACAAACTAGAATATTACTGATTTTTAGCCTATTTTATCCATAGACTTTACAAGTATTATCTTAAACCAGCTACATTGTTGGTTATATTATTTTATTATGTCATTAGTTGCAGGTTAAGGAGTTTGGTGTTTCTTGAGAAAATCAAGTTGCCCATGGCTAACAACTTGATTCTAGATTATACTTCTAATTAGGTTGCATCAACATATCCCATATCTATACACTTGTTAGGCCATCATGGATCAGGCAGCTCTTCATAAAACAAAATCTCTGGCCGAACCTTCCTTTCTCCACAGAATCTGACCACATTCTTCCAGTTGTTGCCAACAACCTATGCAATTACAGATGTTTACAACGTCTGTATCTAACTTCACAATTCTACTCAAGGAAGCGAAAATTATCTTACCTCTCCTGCTAAAGACTCACGTCTGAGATTGACCCACCGGCTCTTTTCATAAGCCATGCATATGTGTTCTCTTTCTTCTTCACCATATCCAACCTGCATTCACATCCCATATATATACTGAGCATGTAACAGAGAGATACATAAGAAAGAAATAGAACAAGCATTTGTGACTCTGTTTCAGTTTTTTTTTTTTTTGAATTCTTACCATAGACACAAGCCGGTAGTTAGTGTTTTGTTCTAAGCCTTTGTACAGCCTGCTGATATCTATCTCCCACTCTAGAGCCTTTGTTGTTTCAAAAATTTCCTTTTCTGTTTCACTCTTCTCCCATTCTAATACTAATGTTGCAAACCCCACATAACACCAACGTTATTTAATCATAAGCATAGTAAATGAAACGGACGCATAAGATCACATTCATGGTTCTCAAAACTTACCGATTATGAAGATAGATGGGCATCTACTTATAACATGATGAACAAAATTTGTCGTTCCACAGCCTCCAGATTTAATGTCGCATAACATTTTGTATTCCATGCGCATCACCTTAAGAATATCCACAAACTTCATATTCCGAAAAGTACACTGCATATAGATAAGCATATAACATCATTTTACGGCACGTAACAGTTTATCTAGGAAAGATATACGAAATAAATGAAACATACCTTCAAGTCTCGGATTGAATCTGCAGCCATAACAATTCCATAAGAACTTTGCTCTGGATAATTTGGCATCCTTCTGCATTTTCTACAATGCATTCTTTCATTTTCCTCCAATGTAAAAAGGCGTGTCACCAAGCTTTCTCTTTCTAAATTTGTCCAGCGATGCCAAGACTCAAGGATGGTTACAAGTACCTCAGCAGCACCACTTGACTGAAAAATACATTACTTTTAGTTAAGCATAAAAAAACAATATGATGCTTAGAAGCTTATATTATTCACACGAACCATGGACTTAGCTTCTTCTAGGGAAGCAAGTAAGTCTCTCAAGATGAAACTGTAGACTCCCTCAGTTTTTATTTCCCCTGACACAACAGCACTAAATAAATTTTGTAGCTCATAAGGAACTTGTTCTTCCAGGTTGCCGTGAAATGGTTGCTTATTGTACTTTATATCTTCTTTAAGAACGTTTATGTTCATGAGGGCCTGCAATTTCAATTTATCAAAGAGAATAAGAAGGTCTTTACATATGGAACGAACATGGTCTTTTTTGTTTGGTAACTGCTTTACCTTTACCGTCATGTCAAGAGCTGAATTATATCTAGCTGCACCTTCTCCAAGTGCTGACTCCAAGTTTCCTGACACTGAATCTTTTCCAGGCATGCGCAAATGAAAGAAATAAGAATTATGCATCCCAATACAACACATTCAAATTATATTCGTCAATTGAGAAGCTCTTTTACCACCTGAATGTCAGCGTTGGATGAAATTTCCAATCGTCCCTTTTCACTTGCAATAGTATCTTAAAGGTTGACAGAAGGTGTGCTGGACATGTACGAACACGTTTTGCTCAGAGGAAACCCGGAAACAATTCATCAAACACGCAATAAAGACTCATGAGGTGCTTACCGTTCAACATTCTTATCAACGGGACTAGACATGCTCGTTGAAGTTCTCTGTTACGCCATGAAGACCATTCATTCTTACAAACCATTTACTGAAAGGTAAGAGAAGCAAATAGTGAATTTAAAACTTCAAAGACCTTAATACTTTTAGTTTTTTTCGTCTTTTTTCTCTGTGACTTCTCCTCTTTGAGTGGCTTCTTCTCCTCGTTGACTAAAATATCAGCTTCTACTGCATCTAACTTGACTTTTGATTCCATACTTACAATTTCATTCTACATGAGAAAAGACATGAAAGGATATAAGAAACAGTTCAAATACCAAATCAGACGGAAAATGAAACCAAAGTTTCAAACCAACCAACCAGCAAGAAAGGTTTCAGCAGCTGAAGCGTATAAGAGCGGTTGTCAAAAACAGAAAGCCGTATGAGTTTGTCTAACAATCTAATCCTTGAATTATCAATCAGCAATATCTTTGCATCGATTAGCAGAACCTGCAAGGCATGAAGATAATTTTAGATCAACAGTATTATATTATTCTGCTGTTAATGAATACTATACTCATGAACGAACCTTTTGGATAAGTTTTATGGACTTCAATACTATATCATTGCTTGAGTAACTTGATTTCCTTGAGTAACTTACTCCGCTCTTCAACCGCAGCTAAAGGCCATTCGTTGGACCACCCCTTCTTCCTAGACTTAGATGTAAAAGCCTTCACGTAAGCGAGCTGAGTTTTGATCATTCCAACAGCAGCAACTGCATCCACTGGTTCCCACACCCCAACCAGTATCTTATAAGCCCAGGTCTTCCCTATCCTCTTGACCATATCCTTTGCCGAATGAGGTTTAAAATCAGCAGCATGCTCTTGTTCAAGATGAGTCCTGCATTCTTCAGCACTAGAGAACTTCTCCATACCTATAGCTCGACATCTACACATCCAGAACATCCATTTACCGTATTCCCTAGCAAAAGCGAGAACGTTTCCAAGGCATCTAGTCCCTTGGTTTTGTGTACTCTCTTGACAAAACTTCTAAGCTTTGCAATCACCTTCATAAAATCCCTTTTGATCTTAACATCCAAACCAACCCAAAACGACTTCAATCCTCTAACCCTATCCTCCCACGGGTCTAGACTTTTCTTTGACTCCCAAACTCTCAGCTCGCAGTGTCTCACTTGGTGTGATCGCCGTCAGCGTAGCGTATAACCTTTCGGCAGAGCTTCTTTACCTCGACATCATCCAATTCCATTTCTACAAGATTCTTGCGGGCTTTCTTGACTCTCAAGTTATCTTATTTCTTCAGAGAGAGAGAGAAACGGCGGGAAAAGAAAAAGGAATGTAGTAACAGCAAACGTGGTCAAGAGGCTGGCTTTTATCACGTGAGCGCCACGTGACATTGTTTTGTGTTGGGATATTAAAAAAAAAAAAACATACACCAGAAGGGCGAATTTTGTCGAACACCTCGTGTGCGTTTCCCGTTTGGAATAAACAATAATATAAATAAATACGAAACTTGTGTGAAATCTTCGAATTTGGCTTGAAAAGATTCGTAGAAAATGTTTCAGCCATTGAAAACGAAAACACAAGATATTCGATAAAAGAAATTTTCAAATAAGGATTTGTTTATAGATGAAATGTACTAATCTATATATTTGAAAGATATTGGGGGCAAAAATAATTATTTGAAACATTGGGGACTACACCCGAATAACCACATTAAAGCAGTGGGCTAAGATTAAAATCATGGGGGCCCAATTTAAATTCCGACGTTTCTTAAAGGTTTGTTATCGACATGACACGTTGTATGTATGTTATGTTTTAAGAAATATCATTTAAGGTCGACAAAAAAAAATATCATTTAATAGCTTTTCTTTTCAAAAATTACCACAAATGGAGAAAAATTCCTAAAATAACTTTTAATAAAATGTAAAAAGGATAAATATTTATATATTTAAATTTAGGGCAATTCTTTCAAATAACTCTTTTTAAGTTTTTGTCACGAAAATAGCTTTCAAAAAATTAAAATGACCAAAATAGTTTTTTTTTATTTTTAAAATTTTAATATTTAGTTTTTATTTTTAAAAATTCGAGCACATCCCAAAACCCCAACTCTAAACTCTAAATTATAAGTATTAGATTAGTTAAACCTAAGAATATAAATATATATTTACCCTTCAATAAAACTTCTCTTTTGGTCATTTTTTTTTTGGAAGTCTACTTTTATGAAAATAAATTGAAAATGTTTTTTTAAGAGAATTTCTCTTAAATTTATGGTTTAGTATTTAAAGGGTGAAATTAAATTTAGAGTTTAATATGTAAGGTAATTAAGTGTTGAGTTTACTGATTTATAAATGTTATTTTGAAGATTTTTTAAGTACTATTTTCGTGATAAAAATTTAAAAATATTTGCTAGGTTTATCCCTTTTTTTTTGCTTAAAAAAATACCATTGTATGTATGCTATGTTGCAGAGGTACGACAACTTATTCGAACGCAATGCAAAAGAGGAAGCTTTTATCTCCGGTCAAAGGTTCTTAGAGCTAAATAAGGCTTAGAGGCTGCTTACCACAAGAAACCGGAAGGAATCACAACCAGCGCTTGAACAAACTATAACAATGTAGTAAACAAATATGTGTTAAGTGTCTTGATGTCTCTAAACCAGTTTTGGGCCTAGAAGTTTTTAAAAATTGAATGGAGAGATGTTGTACGGCCGCAAAGATTGAAATCAGTAACAAGGTTGGTGAGGCCGGCGGTTCGCACCGGCACCGACTCACCGGCCCCTTGTTAAAAGTCTAAACCTGTTTTTTATTTTATTATATTGACTTTTCCTACTTCTTAGGTATGCTCGTTGAATTCTAGTCTGTCGACTTGAGATTTTCAAAGTGTCTATTTCATTTATTACCAACCAAAATCGGACGCAGATAAGACATTTGGTGTTTTGTCTTGTTAATTCTTTTGTATTATTCATTAGACAACTTGTGATAAAGTAGACAATTCAAAGTACTTGGTACAAAGTATCACATCAGAAATTGAAAAATATTTTAATTGATATTCTATCAGTTTCAAATTAGATATTATTTTTCATACAAATTAAAAACAAGTTTAACGTTTGATTTCATTCTTATTTACTGTTAAAATTTCATAACATTTATTATTTTTAAAAAGTTTAATTAGAAGTAAAAGCGATAAAACTAATAAAAATTGAATTAAAATCATAAATTAACACTTATTTTGTAATGAAAAAATTATTTTACAATGATACTTAATTTAAACAAAAAAAATATATATAAAAGATTAATAAATCCACATATTACTAATTGATTTTAGGCTAAAAACTCATTTAACTTACTATGGTACCAGAGACATATCAATGCAATTTAACCGATCGTCGATTTATGTCCAAATATTCTAAAACTAAAATAATATATTAAATAGATAAATTAATTTATTTATTACCAATTGATTTTATACTAGGAGCCGTATTTTATTTAATATTTTTATTTCATTACTTCTATTTTGGTTAAAAGATTCAAACACATGTCACTGTATATTTTTTAACTTTATATGGATAGTCAATTTGATAGAGTTCCACTAGTGAATCAAGTGGTGTAAGACTTCGAAGTCCAGCTCAAGTGGATTTCATCATCAGATATTTCGTTGAGGGTTGAGACCGTCCAGCAAAGTTGTGACGGTGCCTATCACGCGTCTTAAGCCGATCATCGATCGTGAAAACTAATACAACCGAAAAAAATAAAAGACAATTCTTTTTAGTAGTTTGGAGTTTGCATGATGTTGAAGTTCACATGCATGTATTGTTGGGTGCCGAATCTTGTAATTCACACGACAGATTAGTCGTTGATTTTGAAAAACTATTTCATGTCAACTCGTCATAATGGTATTTTTTGCACTTAACTTTGTTATTTTATGGTAATAATAACAGATAACTAAAACGAGGTTTAAGCTTGGTTGTACATACGTTAAATGGAACTATGGAACACACATATATAATTTATGTAAGAAAAAATTTAGCAGATCAGATGAGATTTTATACCACCTCATGAGCTCAGTAGCTTGTGTTTGCATTTGTAGGACGATAAAATGAACTAGATTTGGTATGCGTTTCATGTAATATGCAATTTATTATGCGTTGAGATTGAACTGCCGATCTGGTGTTCTGTCAGGACCAAAAGTGTTGTAGATAAGGGAACTAGTTATATTCTATGAAATAAAAGTTACACTTTCAAGAATCTTTAACCAACAAAAATAAGAGTGCAAAACATGAAAAACATTCAAGAATCATAACATCTCTTCATGGCAAGTAACACAAATTAACCTCTTATATATCATTTCAATAACCCGAATGTGGAGAGGAAGAAGAATCTCCAAACCGCCAAAATCTAGCATAATCTTGCTCTTCTTGTTGCCTAGAAGAGCCACCAGAAGACGAAGATGTCGTTGCAGCAGTAGTAATAGTTGATAAACTATGATCATGAGACATTGAAACACCGTTACCGTTACCGCTACCATAACCACCACCCAAATTAAAACTTAGCATATCACTATTACTCCCATCTTGATAATACTGGTTATAGTATGGTATATTTTGCGTCTCACTTTGATTTGAGGAGTAACAAGTAGAGTTTGATAGTTGATTGTTTATAATATTGCTTCCTAGCTGAACCCTTTCAGGGAAGTTGAGTTTGGCTTTGCTTCCTTTGAACTTAAGAGCTGCTTCATCATAAGCTAAGGCTGCGGACTCAGCTGTTTCAAATGTCCCTAGCCACACACGTGCTGCCTTTTGCGGATCTCGAATCTCAGCTGCCCATTTTCCCCATGGCCTTTGCCTTACCCCTCTATAATGTCTCGTCCTCAAGTTCCCTTAATATCAATCACAAATATTAATATTGCATAGTAAATATATATGCATAGTGTATGTGTTTAGATGTATATCATCACCTATTGGTGCTGACTAAAAATTTACTAATATGGTCATGCTATAACTGCATCTCCAACAAACCATATCCAAATTAGTCAAATTACATTTGATAATACCATAATTTTAGTTACAAGCTTTCTCTCCTATAAAAGTTTGAGATTTACAGCTGCTAGCTATGAAATTTTCACAAATAATTTAACATAGACATGAGATCTATATATCTACCTTGATCTTGATGAGTAGGAGCAACTGGTTGACTAGGGTCTTGTGGATTATATACAGAAGGACTATCGTGAGAGCTGCCTTGTTGGTTACCGATTACTTGAGACAAAGCCGAGACCATAACACGCATGTCGTGTTTAGATCGAGCCGAGTAGACAGGGAATAAGTTCTCATCTTCCTCGGTTCCTTCATTTTCCTCGCCTCCAAAGGGCATATTCCCATAGTATCGAGGATCCATTTTGCTAGATTTGATTTAAAGTCCGATAGAGGATTAAGAGTTTAGGGCTGTTGTTTTGACATCAAGAACAAGAAGGCGATGAAGAGAAGAAATTAGGTTAAAGTGAATGAAGAGAGAGTAAAGGCTTTTTGGAGTATGCAATATTCTGAGGTTTTTTTTTTATAGAGGAAGTTGGTCTACGTGTGAACATATGACCTTCAAAATATACGTTTGAGTTTGGTTCTCTCTTTTTAGGTCTTTAATTATATATGTTTAATGTACTTAGTGTTATTAGTGTATAGTAATAAAAAACATGTTTAAATGTACGGATTAGTACGGATCAATATATTGGGGCCTTGAAATGACGATATGTATAATATGAGAATGTTTGTCAAACATTTCCTAATACGGAAAGTGCATTTGTATTTTAAGTATCAGACGAAAGGGATACTACACGAGATGGAAAGATTAAACATGCAAAGTTTATGAGAATAAAATAAAGAAGAGGGGAAGATGCATGCATGTTCACGTTTTGTATGATTATTTTATCTTTGTAAAAGTGTTAAACACAATAATCATGCACTTGAGGAAAAGAAATATTATTGTTTTTAAATATTAGTATATAAAATATAAAAGAACTCGTGGTCTTAAGAATGTAGTAGTGTTACAAAAGAAAAAGTGTTACGAAAAAAAAAAGGTCTTAAGAATGTAGTTGTAATTGTAATGTTAACCGACAATTTATTTTTCGTCAAATATATCGACATATATTCTCTAAAAAGATGAAGATAATTGTTTATGAAGTGTAGTATAATTATAAAGATGTTTCCTTTGTGGATGGAACGCGAAAAGAAAAAAGATGCAATATGAGTTTGCGTACGTGTGAAGTGAATCTAGTTTTTAATTAAGGTTTGACTAAAAGTTTGTAACACAACAGAAGTTTTAAAACCTCTGAATCCAATAAATGTGTACACACTCCAATCGACATAAACAAAATGACACCTTTAAGTTTGGCAGCAGTGCATAATCCTTAGTGAAAAAAATTAACGTTTTGACACCTTTAATTAAATGATGTATTAATATATATAAATTCAGATGAATTTATAAACTAAAATCAATTGGTTATTAGTGTATTGATCCTATATCTTATATTTTATTTAAGATCATTTTTAATTTTCGATGTAAGAGACTTTGTTTCTAATATATATATATATATACATATATATATATATATATATATATATACTCACTTTTTACATAGTTATATTTAAAATCTTTTTAGAAACAATGCTATTAGACATTTTTTTTGGCCAAATTTATGTTGTTATTAAATGTCAATATCTAAATGGTTTGCTACTTGCTAGTAAACAATGAAAACGTTAAAAGCAATCAAGATAATCGTAAAATGGTCTAAGTTTTTGTCCTATAAACCGTAATAAAAAAAATCTTTATCAAATCATTTTTTTTTAACTTAAAATCTTTAAATCATGCTTTCTTACTTAATCATATTTAAATTACCACGTAAATAAGAGGATATTTCCGAATCAATCTAATTCTAAATAAGCTGTATGATGAACAAAAAGCTATACTGTTACATTGTATCGTTCTTTTAGTCGATGGTATGAGAGGTTTGTGTACACGTTTCAGCTTCCGAATGGATTTTTTTTATATATACATTATGAGACTGCCCATCTTTATATTGCGACCTTTATCTAAAAAGTTATATATTTTGAATAAGTATTGACCAAAAAGTCAACAGCTAAGTAAGTTGACAGGTGAAAAGAGCATTTGTACAATGCGTCATGTGGATTATACTGTAGGACTTGTAAATGCAATCCAGCGGCCACTTTGACTCGCAAAGAAGTGTCTTTGTGCATTGTGTCTGTGTCTAGGTGGTGTAGGTGTTAGGTTCAACTACCACCTCCTTAACCGAGGGTTTATGTAACGTTTATGATCACATTTTATCAAAATTAAAAGCACATTACTGTTGAGTGTCTTAGATTAAGTTTCACTCCCTCCATTAATAAACTTATGACCTTTTAGACAATAGTCTTCATGTGTGAAAACGTAAAGCAGTGTACTAATAGGCCTGACCATTTTACTCGATATCCGAATCCATCCAAAAAAACCCAAACAAAAATCTGAACCGAATTAACAAAATACCTAATCGGATTTTGTATTGAACAAGTTAGGATATACGAACCAGATTTTGTATTGAACAAGTTTCGATATACGAACCGATCGGGTGTATCTGAAACCTGAAGCACTACCTGAATGGATATAAGAATCCAATTGGTATATCCGAAACCCGAATCACTACCTGAATATATATATATATATATATATAACACTTTTTAGTTTTAATTTTATTTCACAATTATTTAATTAGACACAAATTTTAAATTAATAGTATAAGTTATAAAACATCACTATTCATATTGGTAATCAATATATTAGTTATTTATTTTGTTTCATAGTTTTATTTATTGAATGTAGATTTTGGATCACAATATTTTCTATAGTAGTAATTAAATTAAAAATTTGTATTTGAAATTAAAAACTTGTTGTATTTGGATTGAAACGAAATCAGGTAACACTAAAAGAATTAAAAACAATCACAGCCCATAAAATATCAACAAAATAACAATAGTTTAGGGGTGTTCAAGCCTATAAAACCAAACCACTTAAAACCAAACCAAACCAAAATAGAGAAAATACTATGGATTTCGTAGTACTGGTGGATGTTATTTTATGAAACCGCAATATATGGATATAATTTAGTATATTAACCGATCCAGTTGAATAAACAGAAGAAATTGATTTATTATATACAGTTTTTTAAAAAATAATTTGTATTTGGATCAATATTTCTAATGCGAATTTGAGAAAGTGGCTATAATATTAGTCATTAAAATCATAAAATTAAATCAAGATAAACATAGTTATGATATTATTGGTAGATATTGTTAATATATATTTATTAATTAAATATCCTAAATATCATGATAATTATATAATAAAATATTTTTAATAATAGTATATATATATATATCAGTAGAATATGTCAATTTTATTAATTATCTTAAATATCATGACAAATACATACTAATAAAATAAAAATTTAAAAATAATATTAATAAAACTAAAGATTTATCCTAAAATCATGGAAAATATGCAAGTAAGCAAATTTATTAAAATTATTAATTAAAGGTCCTAAATATCATGATAATTATATATTAAAATATATTTTATAAAGTAATTGTATATATATTAGTAGAATAGGTTAATGTGTATTAATTATCTTAAATATCATGATATTAGTTAAGCTAATGATTTATCCTAAAATCAATGACAAGTAATCAAATTCACTAAAGTCAAGGAAAAGACGACAAGTAAGCAAATTCACTTCTAAAATAATAATAAATAGTAATAATATTAATTAAACTAAATATTTATTCTAAAATCATAGACAATATGACAAGAAAAATAATTCACTAAAATAACTAATTCAATGTCCTAAATATCATGATAATTACATATTAAAATATATATTTAAAAGTATTGTATTTATATATATGATAACCTATATATGGGTTGAATAGGTTAATGTTTATTAATTATTTTAAATATCATGATAAATATATAATATAATAAATAAAGTTTTAAATAATAATATTAATTAAACTAATGATTTATTTTAAAATCGATGACAATTAAAAAAATTCACTAAAATCAAGGAGAAAATGACAAATAAACCAATTCACTTCTCAATTAAACCTAAATCTATCCTCCATTCATTGTAACCGAATTCGTGTTGTGGGTTAAGATTCTTGATTTTTTTATTCCAAAGTTCATCCAAAAGATATGATTCAAAATAATTAAACTAGACACCACAAAAAGCTTACTAGTCACTACAAAGAAAGATGCACACATGACCAGTTGCTTCATTTGAAAATTTTACATCCTTGACTCCGAAAAAGAACATGAAAATAGAAAAGCCAATTTCGTAAAGTATGTATTGTTATATGTACACTTTCCTTTGGCAAAACATTTACACACGATCCATCTTTCACATCAGAGGAATAGGCTTCATATTACGGATTCTCATATACGTCAAAAACTGTGAAGGCAATTCTGCAAGTAGCGCCTGTACTACAGAGATCTCTCCATCTGCAACACAACAAAACACTCATTTAAAACCAACCAATTCAAGAACTAACACTGTTAAATTTCAAGAATCAAACAAAAACTCACGTTGCACATCTCGTAGTGCCACAAACTGAACGATATCTCGTGAAGCTAATCGCCCTGTCGAGCTCTCCAACCTGTCTCCTCTATCAGCATCTAGTATCTAAAACACCCCACCAAACACACAAACACAAAGTTTACACAAAAAGATCATATATATAGCTGTAAGAATCTTTAAGTATCTTTTTGTACCTCCATCTCTTTAAAATCAGCTCCTCCAACTCCTACAATGAGGATTGATAACGGCAAATCAGATGCACTGACTAAGGCATCTTTTGTTTCTTGAAGATCTGTTATAACACCATCCTGAAACAATGTTTGAATTTTTGTTATGTTTATGCTATTGGATGTTTTTTTTATATTATGTATACTCACTGTGATGATTAGTAAGACGTAGTATCTCCGTGAGCCTTGAGCTAGAGACTGGCTAGCTGTCATAGCAGCAGAGTTTATCACCGGACCAAAGAGGGTAGGTCCTGCCAGAGAGACGTTGAAGAGGGCACTTGTGTATGAAGTCAAGATTCCTTGAATCCCATCCACCTGGGAGAGACATAGATAAAGAAAAAAAATGATATGTGAATCCGAAAACATCAAAGTTCTAACTAGGCCTGCGGTTTTGGTTGGTTCTGAATTATTCAGTTAGTTCGGTTCAACATAAATCTTACGGAATTATAAATTTTGGTTCAGTATTTGGTTAGTTCAATTTTTGAAAATCCTACCGAACTTTAGATTTTGCTAACTTTTTGGATAAATTCGGTTAATTTTGGTTTGAAATTTAGTTAGTTTGGTGTATAAAAATTTTGTTATAAAGAAAAAACCGAAGTAACCGAAAACCGAACCGAACCAAAAACCGATTTAAAAAAAACTACAAAATTGAACCAAACTAACTGAAATTTTGGTTCGGTTCGGTTCGATTCGGTTCAAAATCTCAGGCCTAGTTCTGATACTAAAGAGACGCACATTGAGTTTGTTTTACCTCACAGTATGAACTGCTACCGTTGAGGTTAAAGCAATGTGAAACTGGACCATCTATTGGACGAGCTCCAAATCCCCAGGCAGGGAAGCGTTTATCCGAGTCATAAAACTGCAACACTTCTCCCAGTTCCACTATAGCCTAAGTTAAAAAAAAAAAAAGAGACATGATCAGTTTTTAGTCAGTCACTGCTTAATTAGTAAAATGGAATAACACTGAATCCTCACTCTCTGGTAGGCATTTAAATGTCCTGAAGGATCAACGTAGTGTAGAGAATCAGGGAGGCGAGGATTGCCGTTTGAAGCTGAAAGGACAACAGAAAAAGTATAGGTTAACAAAACTAACAGCAACATTACATATTTCACTCAAAATTATAAAAGATCTACCTGTGAAATCGATTGCTACCATGAAGCTTAGTTCAAACCCTGATGCCAAGTACTCAAGGAACGTGTGCTGGACAGTCTCTGTGAACTTCTCCACAAAAAGCTGGCTCTTTAATACCTAAAGTAAAGAGAAATGTAAATCAGATAACTTACATGAGAAGGCAATAACAAGTACTAATAGTTCAATACCTTGTTTTGTCCAGCACCTGTAGGCAGAGATAAATTGATTCCTTGGCCAGCCAAATGAAGTTTCTCCAAGTCTGCAAGCGATTTTTGAACTTTTCTGTTCACACAAAGTAGACAAGTAACCATGTCAGCTAACAGCTTCTCTAATAAGTCATGAGATAGACTGAGATCTAAGGTTACCCGATCAGACTGTGTTTGCCATTGGAATTGAAGTCTGAGCACTCTATTATCAGTGGACTGTCCTGTAGGATTATAAAAAGAACATTAAAGACATCTTTTGACATCTCAGATAGAGAAACATACTTTCATGTTCGTTCATTACAGACTCATGTACCTTACTACCAACTTGTTGAACACTTAGGAAGAGTGGTTTCCAAATAGGGTTAAGATTGTTCTTCATGACTTCAGTTTTAGACACTGGGATTGGAGTTCCGTGCTCCACAATCTTTGATACCACCAGAAAGGGATCCTAAAGATGAGCAACAAGAGAAATAAAAAGAGTTATATTTATGTTTTTAAAAGTAAAAAAAAAGGCAGAGATAATGAATCCACACAAAACTTACACTTTTTGAGAAAAGATCTTTAGATTCCAAACTCGAACATCTGAATACTATCTCTGTTGTAATCTTAGAAGCAAGGCACTCCTCAGCATGAACGATGAGCTTTCCATGGTGAGGCTGAGACTGTGCAGCAAAGCCTTCTTTACGCTTTAGCTCCAATGTAATCGTCCTAGTTGATTTTGTGACTATCTGTGTGGTTGAAAAAGTAAATATAATCTAATCTCTTCTCTCTTAAAAGGCAAACAAAGTCCACATATATTGCATTCAAGCAGTTGATGATACCTCAGACAATGCACATGTTGCCTCACCGAGAAACTGCTGATCATCAAGCTTAAGCATCTGAAAAAAAGTAAAAGCTTCAGTAGTAAGCACACATGCTTTAATGAAAGTAAGGTTGAGACAAGCATGTGGGTGCTTGTGCCCCACACTTTTAAAGCGACAACAAAAAAAAAAAACACCCACACACATGCTATATAACATTTGATAAGAAAAGAGTACTTTGGATCAAAATGAAGATAAGAGGGATAAGAGTAGCAGGTTACCTCCTCTCTTGAGTTTTGATACTGAGTGTCAACATCATACAGACGAAACCTGAGTAATACAACAACCAACAAGAACAAGTCATATACTTTCAGTTAAAGGGAGATGATGTGTGCCAAGCTCATATATGTAGTGTGTGTATAACTTACAACAATGTCTGCACAGTCTCGAAATGGTAAGCGAGTGTAAACTTCTTAATCCATTTAGGAGCTAAAGAGTTCAAAACAACTTCAGTGCGAAACACTTCGGAGAGTGTCTCATCTTTTTCCTTCTTATAGACAACCACCATAGGATCACTCTGCGATTAAAAAGGTCACAACTTTCAGAAGAATGTAGGCAATTTAAACCTCAAGTTTAAACAAAAGATCCAAACAAACCTTGGAGAGCACGTCACGGTCTCGCAAATTAGTAGCAGAAAAAGATAACTACCAGAAAGAAAAAAAACTATTATCCAACAAAAACATAAACCCTCAGATACCAAAAAAAAGGAGATAAAGTGATGAATAAGGGAACCTCGATCTGAGAGAAGAGACCGTTGTAACCACGAGACTTGAGATAGTAATCAACGGCGTCGTTTGTAGTGGCGAGAGCGGAGGAGGAGGAAGCAGCTCCACTAACGCTGGCTGTAGCACCAGGTCCCGAGGAGACATCTTCGGAGAAGCAGTTACCCATTTAGAGAGATAAAGTCTAATTATTACCGGAGAAAGAAACGGCTGTGTTGATTGATGATCCAGAACTTAACCTGATTCGAACAAAAAGAGAAGATTTTTTTTTAGGACAAAGGAAGAAGTAGAAGGAGAAGAAGATTCAGAGGGGGTGGTAATAAATGGGACCCACTTGTCCAGCTAGACTTTTCTATTGGATTGACTGGTGGCTCTGTACCCCCTTTTTATAGGCGTTTTGAAAAAAATAAAAATTAAACCGAGTTTTTTTTTATTTAATTTTATTTTGACTTTATTCACGAAATATCCAAGAAACTTTCATCGGTTTTCTTAGAAAATTCTTTGTTAAGAAAATCTTTTATTACGCGTCTTAGTCAATTTATATTGATGGGAAATACTACTTTTAGCCGGTAAATTAAAATACTTTCTCCGTTCCGAAAAATCTAAAATAATTTAGAATAAAAAAATTATTTTACAATAAATCACTTTTTTTTTTACATTTTAATGCACCATTTAATAGTAAACGGCAACTTCAGAAAACATAATTGTTTTATTAAAATTTTATTGGTTAAAAATTGCGTAAAATTCAAATGGCTAATTAAAAAAATCATTAATAATTAAAATTTAATAGGTGTGGAAATTCTGCATTTGTTGAGAGAGCATATAGTTATTAGAGTGTTTTTTTTTCTGTCAACGTTATTAGAGTGTTTATAACATTAATTAAAACGTAAAGTTTTTGTTTTAAAATGGATTAGTTTAGAAGCTGCCAATGCCATGGCCCATGTTATTAGGTTTTGATAGCTAAGATCTGATTTCCATAATATGATAGTTAAATAGTAGTAGTTGATATAACGATGCTTCTTTACTCACCTGTTGGCAATACAATATTGTTTCAAACATTCGTTTTTTTTTTCAAAAAGAAACATATTGTTGTCTTTTACCAATCGAATCAATTGTTAATTATGACTTCTGAGTACTTTTTTTTTTTGGTAAAAGACTTTTGAGTACTTATCATAGGCTGGTCAATAAACATATTAAGCAGAACAACTGATTTCCATCTAAAATATGTTATATAATAATAAAAATTGTTGTTAATATTTGGGTCAATAATTTTATAGATAAAAACTTTTTATAATTTTTCTCTTTATTTTTCTCTTTTTACTAACTGGATATAGCGATTACAATATCACAGAAATATTAGAGAAAATTTCAGACTACAGTAAAGATGTTCCTTTGGAGAAATATTCAGACCACAAGCTGTTATTAGTGGCGTGTAACTATTTAGAAAAATACGACAAACTGCCATTAAGGTGAAGGTATGAGGAAATAGTGATGGACTTTCACGTGAGAATATTTAACACATTTTCATTATTATCTTGGAGAGACCGTCATAATTTAGTATGATTTTACCGGTCGTAAAGTATACTCAATTCAGAAATTTTGAAGAAACAATTCCATGAGAATATATGTATATATATTGTTTTTTAAATTGTCACGTTATTTCGAGACAATTTAAAGAGGCGGATATGAATTTGCCCATTTTGCCAATTTGCATTTAAAGTACCCCATTCTTACAATTATAATTTAGAGTTGCCCATTTTACTAAATTTCAGTTTTTATTTAATTTCTAATATTGTTTGTCAAAATTTAACATTATGATCCGTGACACAACCACCACCATCCACAAAGCTGTTGTAAACTGACAGGACCATTGCCACACAAAAAAAAAAGTAAGAAAGGCAGGACCAGAACCTAAGCGAACTCAGTAGCTAACAAAGGTAAATACAAAAGACGAAGAAAGAGAGCTCGAGTGAAGTTTTTTTATTTTAATTGGAGAAATAAAGACGAAAGGAAAAAGCTTCTTTATAATTTTATTTTTTTAAAAAAGAGGAGAAGACAAACAGATAAAACCCAAAGAAAATGTGAATTGCAATGCAAATGCTCAATCATATACATAGTGGGAGACTTGCGACCCCAGAGAAAACTTAAAACCAAAGTAAAGTCTTTTGTCTACCAATATGGCTTATGCCAGTTCATCTTTTAGAGTTAATAATCATTCTTAATATTGTGTTTAGAGTTGACCATTGTAGGTTATATACTTAATAGCAGATCCCAAGTATTAAACACAAACATACTAGAATATAAATGTTTTAGGACAGCTTGTAATAAAAAGAGTTCTAATATGGTTTTATTCGTTTCATATCCCCATCGTAATTGCATTTCAAATTGCACTTCTGAATAGGGATTTGAATAAGTTTTGATGATTTAGAGAAAATAAAAACCTTAAATCCGTTATAGCCTTTTTTTTAACATAAGAGGAAACGAGCTGGAGACTCTACCTTTTATGTCTTTGTTCCATTCTTTCCAGTGAGTGCACTAGTTCACATCCATGCTTCTCCACCACGCACATGTTTTCCAGACCCTGCAAAGAGGTTTTCAGCATCATATCATCATCATTAAACTGTTTCTCACCTGAAATCGAAACCATGTTTTAGTACGTACACGAGAGTTAACAGAGGTCCTCTCTGTCATGCCAGTTTTTAAGATGTCTGATTATAGGTTGTGGTTGTATCTGCTGTGTGATGGTAGTAAGACTGATTCACCGCATTCCAGTCTCCTGTTGCAGCATATGCCTGGCTTGCAGCATTCCAATCAGTTGTCCTGGGAGCCCCTGGCACAGAACCTTGCGCCACAGCTTGTTGACTGTATGCACCAGCTTGAGCACTGTATTGAGGCGTGTATCCAACAGCCTGGGCACCATATTGCGTTGTGTATCCAACAGCTTGACCATATGGTTGTTGAGCGTACCCAGCTGCTGCATCTTGGGGTTGCTGAGCGTATCCAGTTGTTGCAGCATAGGGTTGCTGAGCGTATCCAGTTGCTGCAGCATGGGGTTGCTGACCGTATCCAGTTGCTACATCTTGGAGTTGTTGAGCGTATCCAGTTGCTGCATCATAGGATTGCTGAGCGTATCCAGTTGTTGCAGCATGGGGTTGTTGAGCGTATCCAGCTGCTGCATCTTGGGGTTGCTGAGCGTATCCAGTTGTTGCACCATGGGGTTGCTGAGCGTATCCAGTTGAAGCAGCATGGTTTTGCTGAGCGTACGCAGTTGCTGCAGAATAGGGTTGATGAGCGTACGCAGTTTCATGGGGTTGTTGAGTATATCCAGGTCCACCAGCATAGAGTTGACTATGTTGCTGTGGTGGATAACTAACTGCTCCAGCATATGATTCTGTACTTTCTCCCACACTCCCACGCTGTGAATGAGTGGTGGTGTAATTACCCGTTACGGTCTGAGGTTTGTATGCGTAATCAGTTGCTACTTGTGGGACTTCACCATGTGCCGGTGTAGGATAGCCAGCTGTTGCAGCATTAACTGCCTGCATGGACGCTGTGGTATTCGGAGCTGTAGATGCTTCTGGGTGATAATAAGTCCCAGCAAGGGTCTCATGCTGCTGACTAGCTTCCCTTTCGTTTTGTGATGCTGAAGCATAGAGCTCACCTCTATAAACACTCCCGTTAGCTGCAGATGCAGACAAGTGCTCATTCCCAGGTAATGTCGAAAGGTAATACTTATCAGAATAAGGTGCAGCAAATTGATCCTTCTCTGATGGTGCTTCCGGATGATATTCATTTTCCGAGGACAAGGGCTCTGGTGCACTTCCATATCTGTCACAGCAAAAAAAAAAGCACTAATAATTACACATTCACTTATAGGTACTGCAAAACCATAAAACAGAAACAAGATAAAGGAGTCTAATAAGACTAGTAGAGTTGTATCGTTTGTAATATTTCTCATAATTTGTAATAGCAATAAAAATGAGTCTAGTATAGTTCTCAGTTTGATCAGGTCCAAATTAGCAGTCGGAACGAAATAGGAAGACAAAACCATCAAGTTATGGACTAAAGAACTACTAAAAACCAATACAACCATAGTTACCTCCGGATATTAGATAAAATGGTAAGGTATTTGAGCTGAGGATCTTGTATAGATGAGCGTGAAGGGTCTCCTATCAACCGTTGCTGCTGACTTTCTGCAGGAGAATAAGGCTGATCCAAGTTTGAGAGATATCCTCTTTCTCTCCCTGGGGTTGTGTAGCCGCCATCTTGTCTGGAGTAACTATGATTAAACAGATGTGAGCGAGCAGACAAAGGATCTAAAACTGACGAAGCTTTCTTAAGTTGTGTAGCGGCAATGAACCGTTCCTCGAAAGATAGCTCCCTGGATGATGCTGAGGCTCCAGAAGCGAACCTATGAGGTAATGCATCCAGTTGTGGAGCAGCAAATGAACGAAACAATGATAACAAAGACATCACCTACAAATCCAAGATCATTTTAAATTCAGCAACATTGTAACGCCAATACAATACGAAAGTCTCACTTCTAAAGATGTGTTATAAATATCAATTTTCTATAAGTTCGGTTCGCCTAGTCAGCAAATCAGACTTAAACAAAAACAATTCTTTCAGAACGATTCTTCAAAAAAATCAGTCTTTAACACACTAAAAAAATCGGTATAGGCTCCCGCGCTAATCAATAATCTCATACAAAGCGCCTAACCATCACCTAACGATTTCTTGAACATTGGTAAATAACAAGGAAGAATGTAACAATTTTTTCAAAACGATTCTTCAAAAAATCAGTCTTAACACACTAAAAAAATCGGTCTAGGCTCCCGCGCTAATCAATAATCTCATACAAAGCGCCTAACCAACGCCTAGCGATTTCTTGAACATTGGTAAATAACAAGGAGGAATGTAACAATTCTTTCAGAACGATTCTTCAAAAAAATCAGTCTAACACACTAAAAAATCAGTCTAATCAATAATCTCATATAAAGCGCCTAACCAGCACCTAGCGATTTCTTAAACATTGGTAAATAACAAGGAAGAATGTAACAATTTTTTCAAAACGATTAAAAAAAAAATCGGTCTAGACGCCCGTCTAATCAATAATCTCATACAACTAATTCTTGAACATTGGTAAAATAACAAGGAAGAGTAGTGTATTAACTTGGTGAGGAGCAAGCTCTTGATTAAACTTTCCCCCTTTGTAATTCTCATAGATAGCAGACTTAAAAGTACTCTCCGGCAGAGGATAACAGTTCTCAACAATCCTAAACCCAACCTGCCAAGATTAAAAAAAGATTAATCTCAAAAACACAAAACAAAACCTTTTGTATTCAAAATCCTCACCTGAGCAGGATACATCTTATCAAAAGCATCAGGCTCAATATCCATCTTCCCACCAACACTAGCCTCATACACACCATAGAGTAGCCTCTTCTCAAAGTCGTACAGAAACAGCTTCATCCCCGGTTTGATCCGCTCGACAACTCCTTTCCCACCTCTCGGGATCCCGAAGACTCGGTAACGGAAGCAATCCGGTTTGGTTCTTCCGTTACACATGAAGATGTAGCCAGGGAGGTGCTGTTCAACAACGGACGAGTTGCCGTAGAGAGCCACGAGAGAAGCTCTGTTGGTTTGCTCACCGTCTGAGAAGTCCATCTCCGCCTCCATAGTCTCTGCCATTGTTTGTAGGTAACTTTAGGGGTTTGAGAGATTGATGTGGGATCGAATCTTGATAATTGACGTACCGGAGGAAGAGGGATGGACGATTTGGGAAGCCCTAGGGAGGAGAAATTGAATTGGGATCAGGATGCTCGAGGATCTGATAAGTGCGAATCTGTAGAAGGTTTGTTCATGAAAGATGATGACTTTCGTTCAATAACTGAAAGAAAGGAAGCTCGCGTGGGTGATTATGGAAGATGAGTGGGCCGAGACCTAATGGGCCTTTATAGATTAATATAGGCCTCCTATTTAACTAACGGATCCATCAGATTGCTCGAAATTTGACCAGGGTAGAAAAACAGGAACCGAGGAACCGAACCGAAATACCGGAAACCGGAACTAGACTGAAACCTTCAAATATCCGAACGATTCTTAGATTTTTATATTCAAAATAACCGAACCGAGAACTGAACGGATAACCGAATAAATAAAAATATTAATTATATATACATATAACATAACTATATATATAATTTAAAAATCTGTTAAAACTATCCAAAAATAGTTGAAGATATCTAAATTATTATAAAGTATCTGAACTACCCAAAAATATCTGAAACTATCCAGATAGTTTTATCTGAAATATCCAAAGTAATCTGAAATATCCAAATATCCAAAATAATCGAAATATCCAGATATCCAAACTTCTTATTTTAATCATCCTTAATTATTTGATATTTTACCTTAAATAACCGATATTTTATCTGAATTACCAAAACTATCCGAATCCGAACCGGAACCAAATAAACTGATTTTTTCCGGATATTTTCCGGTTCCTAGTTTTACTATCCAAACTGAACCGAACTCAAAAAAACTATCCGAACCGAACTGAACTGAACTGAAAGTAGATTAAACCTTATATCCTAACTATCCGAAATCCGTTATACCCGAACCAAGCCATATGTGAAATGCCCAGGCGTACTCCAAATCATACAGAGATTTGAGATTTGTAAAGTTAAAAGACACGTGTTATATCTCCTGCTACTTGACACTTGTCTAATCATCATGTTCATACCCAGCATGAAGACGATTTTACGTAAAAGTCTTGTGCGTCGTCTCTTTCAAGACCAAAGATACTTCTCTACGATGAAGACGATTCTGCATCTAACTCAAACCCGAAGATGCACTCGTATTTTGGTTTATTCAGAGAATCGAAGCGGGGTTGTGTGTACAAATCTCAAACGGGGGAAAAAATGCACACAAGATGTTCGACACAATTCCCCAATGGGTCAACATTGGGTCTGCGTTGTTTATTTTTTCTCATCACGTGGCACTCACGTGATAAAAGTCGGCCTCTTGAGTCCGTTGCTGTTATATTCTGTTATCTTCCCGCTTCTTCTCTCAAGACGAAAACAAAAAAGACTCTTGAGAGCACCCCCCAAGAAAGCTGCAAGAACCTTTGAGAATCGTCTTCCATGGAGTACACTTCCGCGGAAGGTGAAAAGGCCAAGAAACGCTACGACAACGCTATAGCTCTCGTAGCTAGTGGAGATTACATCAAAGCCTTTGAGATATTTGACGATGTCATCTCAGTGTTCCCGGAAGAGCACAGGAACTCATTCCATATTCGTGTACAACAAGCTAACATATTCTTGCTTCTAGTGGACAAAGCCCTGAGCAAGGACGTGGAGATCACCTACTTCTTGGGTGCTATAGGGTGCGTTTCGGAAGACGTGAGGGTCACGCTACTTCGCACACGTCTACTCAGAACATTGGGTATGGCTCTTGACTCGGTGTTCTATTTCAAGAAATGCATCCGCAGTGGTAAACAGGGTTTAGCTGCTGCTGAAGCCAAAAATAAGACAGAGATTGAGCGTTTGATCAAAGAGGCTGAGTTGATGATCGATGAGTCCAAGACTAGTCCGACTATAGCACACTACTGGCCGAAGTTTTCTGATTCAAAGGATAGTCAAGAACCGCGGTGTGAGGATAGAGTTGGTGATGAGTTGAGATCGTATTGGATGGGTTTAGATGTTAAGATCAAGAGAGATTTTATGAAAGTGAGCGTTGAGAAGCTTAGGAGTTTTGTCAAAGGAGTGCATACAAAAGTGGGAGTAGATGTTCTGAAAAACGTTCTCGATGTTGCCAGGGAACACAAAAAATGGAGAGTCTGGGTGTGCCGGACTAAATGTGATAAGGTGTGCTCTAGTGCTGAAGAATGCAGGACTCATCTTGAACAGAAACATGCTGCGGTTTTTAAACCTTCTTCGGAAGAGGATGTGGTCATGAGGATAGGGGTAAACTGGGCTAAAAAGATACAGGGTGGGCCTTGGGAACCTGTGCGTACAGTAGCTGCGGTTGAAATGATCAAAGCTGAGCTCGAATACGTGAAAGATTTTACGTCTACATCTAGGAAGAAGGGATGGTCCAATGAATGGCCTGTTGCTGCGGATGAAGAGCGGAGTGGTTTACTCAAGGAAATCAAGTTACTCCTTGTGACGCTCTTTAACCATCAAATTCTTTCATGTAGTATTCGAGACTGGGTGATGAGTTTTCCGGTTAAGCATCTTAGGAAACTTGGTGTTTCAGAAGAGAGTATTAACGATTGTCGCCTAGTGGAATCACCACAGAGCATCTGTTTTCTGGGACGTGATGAGCTCAAACAAATCCGAGGGTTTCTAAAGAAGATCAAGTGTGAAAGGCATGATGGTACAGATCATGTTGGCAGAGCAGTGGACAGTCTTTTGGATCGCATTCGTATTAAAGAAAACATTGACATCGACGTTGACGCTCAGTTTTCATTGCTGCTTCTGGATAAAAGACTGTTGAAAAGCAATAATGCTCCATTTGATGATGATAGGGAAATCAAATTCATTGATAAACCCAATAGTCACTACGATGAGGCACAGGTTAAGGGAGATGATATGATATCCTGGTTAGGTGACCGCTCTTCAGTAGATAAGAGCTTTCCTGGACCTATCAGGAAACACAATCTTGTAATCTGGGTGGCTGTTCTGAGAGCACTTCAGTTCACATGTAGAACACTGGGAACCAAATATGCAAAGAAAAAGCAGGTCTTGGATTACGAAGCAGCTCTTACTGCCGTGGAGAACTTGTGTATGAGTGAGGATGAAAGGAACAGCTATGCATCTCTTCTCTGCGATAGATTTGAAGAGAGAGTCCCTGAAAATTCCCACACTGCAAAACTATTCTTGTGTGCAGTACGAGATGTTTTAGAGGGAGGATTGCATCTGACATTTGATATTCCCGACTTAGAAGATTGCCTGAATCTTATACGCGAGCGTAGTAAAAGTCTCAGCAATGATACAGTGTTGAAGTCCATAAAACTTCAGAAATCGGCGGTCACCGAAAAGGTTCATTCATGATTTGTTCATCTAAAATAACACAAAGTTGTCCATCTAAAATGATGTATATGACTTGCAGGTTCTGCTAATCGATGCAAGGATACTACTGATTGATAACTCAAGGATTAGATTGCTAAACAACCTCACAAGCCTCTCTGCTTTTGACAACCGCTCTTATATGCTTTATTTTCTGAAACCTTTCTTGCTGGTAAGTTTGAAACTTTATTTATATATTTGAATTGCCATCTGAACTGGTATTTGAATTGTTTCTTATATTTTTCATGTCTTTTCTCGTGTAGAGTGACATTGGATGCAAACTAAAAGCAGATCTTTTACTCAAAGAGGAGACGAAGTCACAGACAAAAAATAAGACGAAAACTAAAAGCACTAAGGTCCTTTGAAATTTTAAATTCTCTATTTGCTTCTCTAACTTTTTCTGCAAATCGGTTGTAAGAATGAATGGTCTTCATGGCGTAACAGATGCCAAAGCCAGATGCAGCAGAAGCAGATCATTTATTCAAAGAAGATAATAAGTCACATGGAAAAAAGAAGAAAACTTCAACGAGCATGTCCACTCCCGTTGATAAGCTTGAACAGTAAGTACCTATTTGCGTGTTTGATGAATAGTTTAGTTACCAGATATTCCGATATTCTTGTAACAGATTAGTTACCAATATCCAAGGGAATATATATCCCGATATTTCTGTAATAGTTTTGTTATTTAAGGAGAAATGCGTTTACTTACATGGTACCTCAAAAGTCCTTTTTGCGTATTTAATGAATAGTTTTAGGGTTTTACTCTGAGCAAAACGTTTTCTTACATGTCCAGCAAACCTTCTGTCGACCTTGAACCGGGAGGCACATCTCAATCACCAAAAACGATGGAACCAGAAGATACTCTTACAACTGAAAAGGGTCCATTGGAGATTTCATCCACCAATGACATTCAAGAGGAAGCTACTAAAGTCAACAGTGGTGGTAAAAGAATCTTCTCAATTGACGAATAATTTATACTTCTTTTGTTTTGAGATTCATCCTTCTTATTGACATTCATTCCCCATCTTCAAGATATGCAAAACATGCCTGGAGAAGATTCAGTCTCTGGAAATTTGGAGTCAGCACTTGGAGGAGCTGCAACAAGATATAATTCAGCTCTTGACATGACTCTAAAGGTAAAACAGTTACCAAGGTTCAGTACCTAAACTGTCGTCTTCTCATTCCATATCTCTTTACCTTCTTATGTAAATTCACAAATACATATGGCATTGCAGGCACTTATGAACATAAACGTTCTTAAAGAAGATCTAAAGCGCAATAAGCAACCATTTCATGGCAACCTAGAAGAAGAACAAGTTCTTCCTGCGCTACAAAGTTTATTCACTGCTGTTGTGTCAGAGGAAATAAAAACTGAGGGAGTCTACTGTCTCATCTTGAGAGACTTACTCGTGTCCCTAGAACAAGTTAATTCCATGGTTCGTGTGAATAATATTAGCTTCTAAGCATCATTCTATTTTTATCTTTTACTAAGCTTAACTAAAGGTACTGTATGTTTCAGTCGAGTAGTGCTGCTGAGGTACTTGTAACCATCCTTGAGTCTTGGCATTGCTGGAAAAATTCAGAAAGAGAAAGCTTGGTGGATCGGCTTTTTACGTTGGAGGAAAATGAAAGAATGAGCTGTAGAAAATGCAGAAGGATGCCAAATTATCCAGAGCAATGTTATTATGGAATTGTTATGGCTTCAGATTCAATCCGAGACTTTAAGGTATGTCTCATTTATGTTGTTCTCTGTCTTTCCTTAGAGAAACTGGTACGTGCTCTAAAAATTATGTTATCTGCTTATATATATGCAGCGTGCTTTTAGGAAAATGAAGTTTGTGGATGTCCTCAAGGTGTTGCGCATGGAATACAAAATGTTATGTGACATTAAAAGTGGAGGCTGTGGAACGGAAAACTTTGTTCATCACCTTATCACTAGATGCCCGCCTATCTTCATAATCGGTCAGTTTTGAGCACCATGTTTGTGATCTCATGTACTCGTTTCATTTGCTATGCTTATAATAAAACAACTTTGGTGTTTTGTAGTGTTAGAATGGGAGAAGAGTGAAACTGAAAAGGAGATATCTGAAACGACTAAGGCTCTAGAGTGGGAGATAGATATCAGCAGGCTGTACGAAGGCTTAGAACCAAACACTAACTACCGGCTTGTGTCTATGGTAAGAACAAAAAAAAAACTGAAACAGAATCACAAATGCTTGTTCTGTTTCTTTATTATGTATCTCTCTGTTACATGCTCAGCATATATGGGATGTGAATGCAGGTTGGATATGGCGACGAAGAAAGAGAACACATATGCATGGCTTATGAAAAGAACCGGTGGGTCAATCTCGGACGTGAGTCTTTAGCAGGAGAGGTAAGACAGAGAGAGTTGATTTTGGCTTCCTTTGAGTAGAATTGTGAAGTTGGATAAGATAGAAGGCAGACATTGTTAACATCTGTGGTGGTGCTGATGCCATAGGTTGTTGGCAACAGCTGGAAGAGTGTGGTCAGATTCTGTGGAGAAAGGAAGGTTCAGCCAGTGATTTTGTTTTATGAAGCTGCCTGATCCATGATGGTCTAACAAGTGCGGAAGTTGTTATGTTTCTGTTTCAATTGCAGAGAAGTTATGTTTCTGTTTCATAGTATGGTCAATGATGAAACCCATTTTGTAGCCACATTAACGATAATCTCATAAGCAAATTGAAGGATTTTTACTAAGAGAAGAAAATGATAGCATAGCATAGCATTGATGCATATAACGACATGTTCCATTTGAGAAGAAGTTATGTCTATGTTCCCATAGTTATGGTCAATGATGAAACCCATTTCGTAGGACTTTATTTACTAAGAGAAGGTACTGATAGAAAATTGTAGACCAGACAGACATAATTGCACTGTTTCATATCCAATGAGGAAGCATTACAACATGGTATAAAGATGTTGAAATCAACTTGCTTCAACATCTTTATCAACTTGTTTCCACCATGTCCGCTTCCTAGAAACCAACATAAGAGCAGCGTTACTCAGGTAGAAAGGAAATCAGATTTGCTCTAAAAGAGGCAAAGAAAAGAAAGTTACAAGCCATAAACATAAGCTGAAGAACCGACAGGCTTAAACCCTCGAGCTTATACTTAGTGGTTTATGTTGGGCCCAAGAAACGACAGAGAAAGCCCATTAAGAAAAGTCACGTTAATCTCACGTCCTACTTGCCCCGTGTTTAAAGTCTTCTGCGTCGTCTCGTCTTTCAAGTCCAAAAACATTTCTCCAAGATGAAGATTATGCATTTAAGTCAAACTCGAAGATGCACACGTGTTTCGAGTTATCTTTTATTTGGTTTATTCCGAGAAGCGAAGCTTGGCTGTGTGTCTACTAATCTCAAATGGATACAATGCACACAAGGTGTTCGACACAATTCCCCAATGGGGTCAATATTGGTTCTCCGCTATTTTTTTTTCTTCTCATCACGTGGCACTCATGTGAGTCCGTTTCTGTTAATATTCTGTTATCTTCCCGCTTCTTCTCTCAAGAAGCAAAAAAAAAAAAAAAAACTCTCCAAGAAAAGCTGCAAGAAACCTTGAGAGTACAGTCACCATGACAGACGAAGAGGTCATGAAACACTTCGAAAAGGCTAAACTTCTCAACGAGAAAGGAGACTACATCAAGGCCTTGGAGTTACTCGACGATTTGATCTCAGTCTACAGAGAAGACAAGAACCAAACCTTTCTTCATTTCGGGCAAGGAGATGTGTTCATGCGTCCCATAAAACCGACATGGAGGTCGTCTTCTTGTTGGGTGCTGTAGGATGCGTTTCTGAATATACGCCCTTGTTAGAGTTCTGTGCCCGTCTATTCCACTTGTTGGCTCGTAGCCTTGGGTCAGCCTTGTATTACAAGAAAACCCTCCGCAGAGCGAAACACAAACTCTCTTTATCATCTGTTCCTCAGCCAGATGATAACAAAGTTCGT
Source organism: Brassica rapa (assembly GCF_000309985.2). Classification (NCBI taxonomy): domain Eukaryota; kingdom Viridiplantae; phylum Streptophyta; class Magnoliopsida; order Brassicales; family Brassicaceae; genus Brassica; species Brassica rapa. Next base: position 29,976,738 of record NC_024796.2, read on the forward strand.
GATGAGTTTTCGCTTGAGAATGTAACCAAAGAGGCAGAGTTCATGATAGCTGAATCCAAGATTATGTGACAACCCGCCCCGTGGGAACTACCTGTCCCGTGGCCCCAGGCTCACAGCGCTGCAGCGCACCGACCCCAACCTCTCTATTATGAGTTCTCTCTAACTCCATAATTAGGTTGTTGGTAAGCCTCGAACCCAGGACCTCACCCTTTAACAGTCTTCCCACAGAACAAGCTGTCACCAATTGATGACAGCTTGTCTTGTGGGAATGCTGTTAAAGGGTGAGGTCCTGGGTTCGAGACTCACCAACAACTTAATTATGGAGTTAGTGAGAACTCATAATAGAGGGGTTGGGGTCGGTGCGCTGCAGCGCTGTGAGCCTGGTGCCCATGGGGCAGATAGTTCCCACGGGACGGGTTGTCACAGATTAGGTCTATAAGGAAGTACGCGCCGCCACCGGAAGTTTTTGATTCAAAGAAAGGTGAGGATAGGGTTGGTGGTGAGCTGAGGTCGTATTGGATGGGTTTAGATGTTAAAGTCAAGAGAGATTTTATGAAAGTGAGCGTTGAGAGGGTTAGAAGGTTTGTCAAGGGAGTACATAAAAGCAAGGGAGTGGATGTTTTGAAACACGTTATGGCCATTGCCAGGGAACACAAGAAATGGAGAGTCTGGGTGTGTCGAACTAAATGTGATAAGGTGTGCTTTAGTGCTGAAGAATGCAGGACTCATCTTGAAGAGAAACATGCTGCGAATTTGGAAAAGGATGTGGTCATGAGGATAGGGATAAACTGGGCTTATAAGATACAGCATGGGAGATGGGAGCCAGTGGATACAGTAGCTGCTGTTGAAATGATCAAAACTCAGCTGGAAGATGTGAAAGCGTTTACATCTAGATCTAGGAAGAAGGGATGGTCAGACCAATGGCCTTTAGCCACTGCAGATGAAGAGCGGAGTGATTTACTCAAGGAAGTCAAGTTACTCCTTGTGTCACTATGTGAGCATCAGATTCTCTCCTGCAGCATTCGAGACTGGGTGATGAGTTTTCCTGTTAAGCATCTTAGGAAACTCGAAGTTTCAGAAGAGAGTATTAAGGATTGTCGCATAGTGGAAACACCACAGAGCATATGTTTTCTGGAACGCGATGAGCTCAAACAAATCCGAGGGTTTCTAAAGAAGATCAAGTGTGAAAGGCATGATGGTACAGATCTGATTGGCAGAGCAGTGGACAGTCTTTTGGATCGCATTCGTATTAAAGAGAGTATTGAATTTGACGAGAAGTTTTCATTGTTGTTTCTGGATAAAAGTCTGTTGAAAAGCAATAATGCTCTATCTGATGATGATGATTATGAAGGGAAAATCAAACTAATCAAGGATCCCGATGTTCACTACGCCAAGGCACAGGCTCAGGGAGATGATATCATATCCTGGTTAGGTGACCACTCTTCAGTAGATAAGAGCTTTCCTGGACCTATCAGGGAACACAATCTTGTAATCTGGGTGGCTGTTCTGAGAGCTCTTCAGTACACATGTAAAACACTGGGAACCAAATATGCAAAGAAAGAGCATGTCTTGGAGTACGAAGCAGCTCTTCTTGTCGTGGAGAACTTGTGTGATGAAAGAAGAAAGACTGTTCAGGAAGATCAGTGGAACAGCTATGCATCTCTTCTCTGCGATAGATTCGAAGATAGAGTCCACGATCCCCTCACTGCAAAACTATTCTTGTGTGCAGTACGAGATGTTTTCGAGGGAGGATTGCATCTGACATTTGATATTCCCGACTTAGAAGATTGCATGAATCTTATACGCGAGCGTAGTAAAAGTCTCAGCAATGATAAAGTGTTGAAGTCCATAGAACTTCTGAAATCAATGGTCACCAAAAAGGTTCATCCATGATTTGAATATATACTTAATAGAATAACACTAAATTGTCCATCTAAAGTTATGTACATGACGTGTAGGTTCTGCGGATTGATGCAAAGATATTGCTGATTGATAATTCAAGGATTAGATTGTTAGACAAGCTCACAAGGCTTTCTGCTTTTGACAACCGCTCTTATATGCTTCATTTTCTGAAACCTTTCTTGCTGGTAAGTTTGAAACTTTATTTATACATTTGCCGGCTGATTTGGTGTTTGATATGTTTCTTATATATTTTCATGTAGAATGAAATTGTAATTATGAAGTCCAAAGTCAAGTCAGATGCAGCAGAAGCAGATCTTTTACTCAAAGAGGGGAAGAAGTCACTCAAAGAGGAGAAGAAGTCACAGGCCAAAAAGACGAGAAAAGATAAAAACATTAAGGTTTTTGAAGTTCTAAATTCTCTGTTTGCTTCTTTGACTTTTCGGCTAATCAGTTCTAAGAATGAATGAGTTTCATGGCGCAACAGAAAAAATCAACGAGCGTGGTCACTCCTGTTGATAAGATTGTTGAACAGTAAGTACCTCAAGAGTCCTTTTTGCGTGTTTGATGAATTGTTTTCTGGTTTTCTCTGAGACAAACTTGTTCTTACATCTCCAGTGAATCTTCTGTCAAACTTGAACCGGAAGAACATTCTAAGGAACCGGAAAGAGGTGGATTGGAAACTTCATCCAACACTGACATTCAAGTGGAAGCTACTGCAGTTGACTGTGACGGTAAAAAGAGCTTCCCAATTGTTTTGTTTTGTTATGCGCTCATGAATCTTATTTCTTCATTCGCCACCTTCAAGATATGCAAAACATGCCTGGAGAAGATTCACTGTCGAAACATTTGGAGCCAGCCCCTGAAGGAGCTGCAGCCAGATTCAATTCAGCTCTTGACATGACGCTAAAGGTAAAGCAGTAACCAAAAGAAAATATTCAATTGCTAAAACCTTTCTTGCTGGTTGGTTTAAAAACTTTGGTTATATACAGAGAGCTTTAATTTTTCGTCTGATTTGGTATTTGAGTGGTTTCTTATGTTTTCATGTAGAACGAAATTGTAAATATGGAATTCAAAGCCAAGTCAGATGCAGCAGAAGCAGATCTTCATGGGCAACAGATAACTTCAACGAGCATGGCTAGTCCCGTTGAACAGTAAGTGTCGATACCCCCAATAATATTCTCTCACTCTGTTAGATTAGTTATCGCACATTATCCAAGGGAATATATTCCGATATTCTTGTAACAGATTAGTTACCAATATCCAAGGGAATATATATCCCGATATTTCCGTAATAGTTTTGTTATTTAAGGAGAAATACGTTTACTTACATGGTACCTCAAAAGTCCTTTTTGCGTATTTAATGAATAGTTTTAGGGTTTTACTCTGAGCAAAACGTTTTCTTACATGTCCAGCAAACCTTCTGTCGATCTTCAACCAGCAAAAACGATGGAAGAAGATTCCATGGAAACAAAAGATACTCTAGGAAGCGAAAAGGGTCCATTGGAAACTTCATCCAACAATGACATTCAAGAGGAAGCTAATAAAGTCAACAGTGGTGGTAAAAAAGCTTCTCAATTGACTAATAATTTAAACTTTTTTTTTTGTTTTAAGATTCATCCTTCTTATTATATTTATCCACCATCTTTAAGATATGCAAAACATGCCTGGAGAAGATTCAGTCTCTGGAAATTTGGAGTCAGCACTTGGAGGAGCTGCAACTAGATATAACTCAGCTCTTGACATGACGCTAAAGGTAAAACAGTTACCTAAACTGTCGTCTTCTGATTCAGATCATTCCATATCTCTACCTTCTTATATAAATTCACAAAACATGTGGTATTTGCAGGCCCTCGTGAACGTAAACGTTCTTAAAGAACAAGTTGTAAAGTACAATAAACAACCAGTCCCTGACAACCTAGGAGAACAAGTTCTATGTGCGCTACAAAGTTTATTTACCTCTGTCGTGTCAGAGGAAATAAAAACTGAGGGAGCCTACACTCTCATCTTGAGAGACTTACTCGTGTCCCTAGAAGAAGTTGATTCCATGGTTCGTGTGAATATTATAAGCTTCTAATCATTCATCATAAATTTTTCTGGTTAATAAGCTTAACTAAAGGTAATGTATTTTCAGTCGAGTGGTGCTGCTGAGGTACTTGTACCCATCCTTGAGTATTGGCATTGCTGGAAAAATTCAGAAAGAGATAGCTTGGTGGATCGGCTTTTCACGTTGGAGGAAAATGAAAGAATGAGTTGTAGAAAATGCGGAAGGAGCCCAAATTATCCAGAGCAGAGTTCTTACGGCATTGTTGTGGCTTCAGATTCAATTAGAGACGTGAATGTATGTTTTCATTAAATTTGGCTTCTTGTCTTTCCCTAGAAAAACTGGTATTAATTTGGCTTTTCATATATGCAGTGTGCTTTTGGGGATATAAAGTTTGTGGATATCCTTAAGGTTACCCGCATGGAATATAAAATGTTATGTGACATTAAAACTGGAGGTTGTGGAACGACAAACTTTGTTCATCACGTTATAAGTAGATGCCCACCTATCTTCACAATCGGTAAGTTTTTGAGAACCATGATTGCGATCTCATATACTCATTTCATTGGTTATGCTTATAATAAAAACAACTTTGGTGTTTTGTAGTGTTAGAATGGGAGAAGGGTGAAACTGAAGAGGAAATTTCTGAAACAACAAAGGCTCTGGAGTGGGAGATAGATATCAGCAGGCTGTACGAAGGCTTAGAACCAAACACTAACTACCGTCTTGTGTCAATGGTCAAAAAAAAAAAAAAAACTTGTCCTATTGTTCTTCTGTGTTTCTCTGTAAAAGTCTCTGATATTATGGGATGTGAATGCAGGTTGGTTATGGTGACGAAGACGAAGAACACATATGCATGGCTTATGAAAAGAACCAGTGGGTGAATCTCAGACGTGAGTCTTTAGCAGGAGAGGTAAGAAAGAAACAGTTGAAATTTGGCTTCCTTGAATATAATTGTGAATTTAGATAAGATAGAAAGCAGACAGTGTTAATATCTGTGAGTTGGTGATGCCATAGGTCGTTGGCAACAACTGGAAGAATGTGGTCACGTTCTGTGGAGAAAGGAAAGTTCGACCAGTGATTCTGTTTTACGAAGCTGTCTGATCCATGATGGCCTAACAAGTGCGGAAGTTGTTCTGTTTCTGTTTCAATTGCAGAGGAGTTATGTTTCTGTTTCATATTATGGTCAATGATGAAACCCATTTTGTAGCCACATTAACGATAATCTCATAAACAAATTGAAGGATTTTTACTAAGAGAAGAAAATGATAGCATAGCAGAAAAAAAGGAAAATTTTAATATTTCATATCCATAAAGGAAGCATTCAAAAAATCTCCCAAAGAGTTACAACAACATGATATGGCCACAAATAGCCGGCAAAGAAGATGAGTGTTAATCCAAGGCTTGTTACATTGATAGCAAGAACCCAAAAACCCTTGAATATAACCCCAAAACAAAACACACACACAAAAAAAAAAAGGAAGTCCAGAAGATTTGTCTGGGGATTTTTTTAATAATACAACAAAACTGGTGAAGCAAAGGTGGGAAGGTTTGTAGTCAGCAAAGTTCATGATCTCTCCAAACAAAAATTTCTTCACTGCATTTAAAACACCCTCGATTTACAGAACTCTAGGGGATGTAGATGATATATGATATGATATATATAATATATATTTAACCTTTTGTTATCTTTTGCTCATTGGTTAGTTCTCTGTTCCATTAGGAGGTTCTTCTCGGTTTTCCGAAGCGGAAGCGATGCTAAAGCTGTTGTAATTATCAGTGCTACTGCTTCGTGGCTTTCCTGGTCTTGATCGTATGTTGGTACCCATTGGAAACGGTTCCTGCAAATAATAACAACAAAGGTGAAACAAATCAATCTCACATTGAGTATGAAACTATAAGATCACAAGAACCCATTTCAATACGTGCCACCAAGTGAGCAAATGAGCCATTGATAAAAAAAAAGAAACCAAAAAGATGAAACCTAACAAGATGATGTTATCTGATGTGTTAATAACACTCACCTGATCACCAGCATTTGGACCATCGGTGTGGAAAAGAATAGGCCGGCAACGTTTGTCTTCGTTCATTAAGCTTGAATTCTGAAAATGGGCAATGAGAGCTACTTTTCCTTGGATTCGAGCATATGTTAGTGTTGCCACCTTCTCGCTGTTAAACTTCTCCCACTTTTTGCCATTAAACGCCTGCAAGTATTTTTAGAACTTTTAATAAAAGCTCTTCTTAAAAAAGCCAAAAGGTATATGAAGAAGCAGCAACACATGGATGTACCTTATAAAACGGGACAATCTTTTCAGGTTCGGTAAGGTTGATGAAAGCATATCCCACATTGCACTTGTTCTGATATGAGAAGGTAAAATTAGGTTAAAAGAAAGCAATATTGCAAACAAAAAAAGCTTAGTTTCTGCATAAGACTTTACGCCTACTTACCTTGAAGTCAATTGGCAAATAGAGAAAATCATATGTTCCTTTACAGTGCTCGTCAATGGCAGATAGAAGCATCTTAGAAGTGTACCTAAACCATAGCATCAAAAGAAATGGTTAACAGTTGAAACAGAGTACATCTAACAGAAGACATAAACAAGGAAGATAAGAGAAAGACTGAGTTTACTTACTTGTTCGGAATGTTTTTAACCATCAACGTTGTCCTGTTATCATCCCCACGTAATATACGGTCAACATCAAGCTCATACAGTTTCTTGTCAGCGTTACTAGAGCTAGACTCGCTTCTACGGTGAGAGAGATTCCTGTATCGTTCATTCGGAGAGTCATACGAGCCAGGCATTGAACCCATTGGGCTCCTCCCGGGGAAGAGATGAGACAACTGTTGGGGAGATCTCAGTACAGCATTTGGGGAATTCACATCCATTCGATTCCCAACAACATGGGAAAAAGACTTATGAGAACCGATCTCCATTGGACGTGAGGGTGAAGAGCCAGGAAACCCCATGCTACCATGAGAACCTATGTGGAAGCCAGGCGACTCTAGAGATTCAGCTACATAGGCTTGTCTTCTATCCCAGAAAGGCGAGTTTAACACCGGCGCAGATCCAATGTGGTGGTGCACAGGAGAAGATGCCATATTCACCATAATAGGAGGTGCTCTAGAGAATACAGTAACAGGTGGGCGCTGAGTAGGAATGCTGTTGATGTGAGATGGCGAGTTAGGCCACATCATGCCACTTGATGGATTATGTTGCTGAGTGTTAGAGTTGCTCCATAAGTTAGGGTTAGGGCGGCGGGAGCTTTGACTCATGGGAGATCCTACGCCTACAGCCAAAAGAACACAACAACTAAAAGTGAGTAATTTATCAAGACAGTAGCAATTTAGAGATAAAGAGCTTACCCCCTCCATTAAAGCCGTCCACTCCACGGACATTATGTAACATAAAGCCTTCATTTGCTGCCGAGGATTTATATGGACTACCACCATTAGCAAAGTTGTCGACATACTCTGAAAAAGAATGAGGATGAAGATTTGGCATGCTCTGGATCCCCATATTTGTATTATCAAAAGAATGGCCATGCTCCTGAACTCCGACAGGCTTGCTGGCTGAGATGACGTTTGCCGGAGGTTGAAATCCAATAGGAATGCTGAGACTCCGGTGACGTTCAATGAAGGAGTTCACAGGTGATCCAACAGAACTATGACTAACCCGCATAGATCCACCATCAATGGAGGTTGAGGAAATTAATCCCGGGAAATGTCTCCCTGAATCAGAGTTGTTTAACGATAGTGAGTTTGAGTCCCAAGATGAAAAATCATTAAAGAAAAAAAGAACTAAAAATGATTAATGCAGAAGCATACCCATGTTCCCAGATGATGTATTAGTAAAAGCCAATTTTGGTAGACACCCTTCAGCATCTTGCATATATCTGAAAAGGAAAAGGAAAATTATAGGCAAATCCCACAGACCTAACAGAAAATCTTTGATTTGACATTTGCAAAAGTTCATAGGACAAAAGTTAGAAGAAGAAGACAAAAACAATCACCACCTTGTAGCCTCTGGACAAGCTGGCGCAAGTTTAAGCTGCTTCCCAGCAACCTCGAGTCCATTTAGTCCACCAAGAGCAGCATCTGCGGCTCGAATGTCAAAGAACTCTATGTATATCTGTGGGTTATCATGCATGGTTCTACGAATCTGCAAATCACAGAAACAACAACATTAGCATCTACCTAGAAAAGTAAATATAAGAAGAACCCAAATATATCAACCTCTTTGATTTCTCCATATGATTTGACCATTCGATTGAGCTCTTCATTAGAAATAGAAGAATCGAGATTATTAATTAACAAGGCTCCTTTGCTCGCGTCTTTTTCTGATGGATTTTCCTGATAGCAAGAAAAATGGAAGATAGATAAGAAACCAATACAAGTCACATAGCAAAGAAAAAAATCTTCCAGAAGAATATTTTATCAGACCGTAGGGATAGAATAACGAATGTCAAGCTTCGTTCCTCTTAACAGCTTATTGTGGAGTGCCCTCGCCGCATTCTGAGCAGCCCTTATATCATAGAACGATACCATGATAAAGCCACGACTCTTGAAAGCTGTCTGAAAAGCCTGGATGTCTCCAAATTGCTGAACAAGTAAATGTATCCTCAGTACAAGTATACACACCATGTAACTCCTAAATAAAGAATCATAAACGCGGATGAAATAAGGTACCTCAAAAAGGACCTTCAGCTCATAGTCTTCGACATTGCTGCCGATATTTCCGGCCAAAATTGTTCTTGATGGAATTTCACCTCGACGAAGTTCGCCAACAGAGTTATTACTTCCTCTCTCGCCGTTCCTGTGGCCTACGGAAGAAAAAACATCTCCATCTAGTTCCATGCCACCAACACTGCTGAAGAGGTCAAAATCATCTAGATCATCTCCGTTGGAACGAGATTTAAGCCCAACCTCGCCCATCACTTCTGCAAAGAGATCATCTTCATCTGGCAGAAGATTTCCAATAGTTTGCGCCTCAATTTCTTCTAAAGTCTCAGAAGGTTCTTCCTCACGGTGGGCAACAGCTGTGTTTCCAGACATAGGTGATAGCATATTACTTCCCTGTAGTCGTACTGCAAAAACAGCAATTTGGAGACGCACTCAAGTCGTTAAAGTACAACAAAATGAACACACTAAGTCAAAATTCACGAAAGTGAACCAGAAGCTTACGTTTCCTAGTAAATATATCAGACAGTGAGCTGGAAAACAAACTGCTTTCCCACTGGCTATCACTTGTAGTGGTTTTTGCGTTAGGACTAAGAGAAGAGTGCACCCCAGACAAGCTAGATTGTGGCTTCAGCTGGTAACTTTCAGGTGTCCAGGAACTCTTTGTTAGACGGCCACCTTGGTTTTCAGACATCGTGTCTGTTTTCAGAAACCCAAATTGCCTCTGCCGAACAAAAAGTGAAAAACAGTTTTAGACATCATAGACAATAGCGACAGACAATGCCATAGGTGACAAATACAGTAGAAGCAATTCTAGTGCAACAGAGTTAAAAAAAAACCCATGAAACAATAAGAGTTACCTCAGAAGTAAGACGTATATCTTCACGAAAGTGAGAAGGTGTTGATACACCTCCCTGTTCCATTACATCTGACGGCATTGTGCAGATGACAACAGAATCAAACTAATAAAACCAAAATTTCTTTTTAACTTCTTAGTTTTTTCAACGGACCATAGCCCTTCCCCTGAAAAAATGAACAAAACAGTGTTATACAGAAGAACCAAAATCCACTTTTCATTGCAAAAAAGATCTTGCCAGACAAAATGAGTAACAAAGAAAGGTCTCAATCACTCAAGTACAACTACAAGATTAAGCCAAATAACACAAAGGAGAAGAAATTCAAACCCCAAATCCAAAGTACGAAGTACGAAGCAAGCAAAGTTAGCAACTTTACGCACTATAAGAAGAAGCTCAACAGGAAAATGATCTTAAATTGCTCAACTAAAGCAATCACTCACGTCTCAGCTACAAGATTAAGCCAAATAACACCAAGGACAAGAAACTCAAACCCCAAAATCCAAAGAATGAAACAAAGGTAACAACTTTAAGAAGCTCAACATTAAAACTATCTTAAATCAGACTAGAATTCGCCTAATTCATGATCCTTGTACAGCTCATTATATTCAAATAGAGAAACCAACTCCTACCTAATCCACACGGAAACTAACTTAATCCTAAATAAAAATTTAAATTCAGGAGAGGAAAAAAAAAGAGAGAGCTTACCTAATTACAAACAAACACAATTACGCTTCCGTTTGATAAAATAAAATTAAATTAAATATAAATTGTGAAGAATGGATCTAAAAACTCTTTACCTTCACACGATCCAACGAAGAAACAATTTAGAGAAGAAGAAGAAGAAGGAATAATTCGGCTTCTCTCTTTAATCTTCCTCCTTTGCTTTTTGTTTCTTCTAACCAATCACATCCATAGCCAGAATATTTAATTAATTCCCCAAAATTAAAATAACCAAAAACAAAAAAAAGTGAATCGGTGTTTGAATTTTTTTATTTTTTTAAGAATTTCCCCTCCTCTCACGACGATGAGACTGGCGGTGGTGGTTATGATGATTCCGGCGAGAATCTTCCCGCCGACGGGGATCTCCGATAGAGAGAAGGAGAGAGTTTGTTCTTTTTTTTTGTTTTTTTTCAGTTAGTTGGTTTAGAAAAAAAAGGAGCGGACAAAAAAAGAATTAGAGTATGGTGGGAAGAGAAGGACTCTGCTACTTTTGTATGTACCGTGGACCTAGTGGTGTGTGGTACACGGTTTAATCTGGACCGTTGGATTAATGATTGATTTTTTTTTTAATAAAAAGGAGGAAAATAAAAATATTACGGACTTATTACACGAGAGTCTTGACTGCAGACGGCGAGTTCGGCTTAAGGAGCCGGCTATTACTTTTTTTCTCGATGTGTAACTACTTTTTTTTTTTTCTAAATACAAACTATTTATTAATATGTACTCATCAAGTTAGGAATCTACACATTATCATTTATCAATACTTGTTTTAGATGATTCTTTTTTAACATAGTTGTTTTAGATGATATTCGACAGAATGAGAGTTTACAGCATCTTAGCGATGATTAGATTACTGAGACAATTGTTAAGATATTATCTTTTTTATGTTAACATGTACATAAATGTATACCTATGTAAGACAAAGAAAAAATACGCATAAAAACATGCACATAAACATCTAGTAGTGTGGCACTGGAAACATGTTTCAATATATATGATTTATAAAGACATGCAACCCAATATTCAATGGGCAATATAGACGGTCATTTATATTTCTCATTGTGCTTTTGTTCATTGTGGAAGATGGAGAACTTTTTATGCCCTTTCTCAAAAAGAAAAAGATGGAGAACTTTTTTTTTTTAAAAAAACTGTAGTTAATGTTTTTTCATCGTTACACTATATATACCAAGAAAATGTTTAAAAACATAGGCTTGCGTGACTTTTGTTATAAGTTCACGATATATATCTTACGTTGCTAAGTAAGCCCAACAATAAATCATTATCTTTAATCCTTTGAGATAATGTTTGGTTGGTCGATTGGTTCTAGTATTACATCTTACAACTATTTTGGTTCACTTTTAGCAAAAAAAAAAAACTATTCTTTTTTTTCTTCTAAAGAGAGAATCATTTCTTTCACTATCAGTTTCACGGTCTTTATCATTAGCGTTTGGATTTTTCTAGCTTTGTTGTTTTCTCCTCACCATACCTCAAGTAAAATGTCGCTTTAGTATATTATACAAAATCGTAGTACAATGTAAGGGATAGCAACAAGAAACTAAATCGTAATCAGCATTGAGTGAAGATTTCAAGTGAATTTTGATTGGTTTGCTGGACAAATCCCTCCACGTTATCGAATTTAGCATGTGTAGGTTCGAACTTACAAATGGAAAAGACAAATAAGTCATCCACTAATGTCTTTTTTTTTTGAGAAAAAAGTCATCCACTAATGTCTTTGTCTTTTTTTTTATCTTACAAAACGTAAATTGAAAACTTACAAATAATGAATTGAACTAATATGCAGTCACGTAGCCAATGGCCGTGAACCGTGGCCGAAGGTGAGTGTCGTCTACGATAATATATTGCCTGTGAGATTATTTTCAAATACTGAAACCTCATATCCTAATAAATGTTTCCATTTACGTATTATTCTATTGTATATACAATTGCTTAGCTTAAAGATTCATCAAGTGTTTTGTATTGGGATCTCCGTCCAACATTATTACAGTATTATTTTGTTTCACTGAGTGCAAAATACCCATTCTAAAAATGTCAAAATAGAGTCCCCCCCCCCCCCCCCCCCCAAGATGTACTAGAGTGTTTATAAGATAATGGTCCACTATTTTGTGAATAAGCATTTGTTATTTTATTCTTTTACATGCATACACATGAATATATATATACCAAGCCGGCTTTTACAGTTGATTTTTCTAGCCTAGTTTTTTACGACGGTTGGTCCAATAAGATCAAGAACAAGTACCAGAAGGTCCTGAACTGAATGAGAAAATCAGACGTGGTCAAGTCTAAATAAGAGCATCTAAAAAAATCTATCTATTAGAGTTTAGAAAACTCTATATTTAAAGTTTTAAAGTGTATTTCTCTAAAAGTAAAACTTTAAATTTAACTTCAAAAATATTTGTAGTTTATACTATAATCTTTATATTTGTCAAAATTAATATAATTTCATAAAAAATTATAAATAACTACCTCATATATAAAATATTACAGTAATACAAATTAATAAATTTTTACGATAAAATATAAAATTATAAATATAAATACATAATTAAATATCAAAATACAAGTAAATTATCATATTATTCCGTAAAATTATTTCCGTAATGCTCCATCTTCGGTTACACAAATTTTGTTTAGACAATATTTTAGAGGTTCCGGAGAAAATTTACTAGACTATTAATGTTGGTGTAATATTTAAATTTGTGCAATAATTATGTCTTCATGTATCTTTATAAACTTTTTTATTAAGTTTATTTTGTAATATTCTTGTTGTCTAATTCTAGTTTAAAAATATTATAAATCTTACTTTAAAATTTTAATTTAATTTATGTGTATTATTTTAATTTATAAAAATAAAATTGAAATATTTATGATATAGAAAAGTTTAAAGATTAAAATAATAAATGAGAAAATATTTAAGAAACATAAATATGATGTGTAATTAATTATAATGAATAAAATACAAATAAAAAGATGAAACTTCAAATTTGGAGTTTTAAATATTGGAACTTCGAATATGAATTAAAACAATAAAATTTAAAATTTTGAATTTTCTTTTTAGAGAGAGAAAAACTCTATATTTGAAGTTATAGAATTTTTTTTGTAAATATTCTACTACAAATGAAAATATTATTTAAAACCAATTCTCCAAAAAAAATTAGATTAATCTACACAACATTTATAATTTTATATCACTAAACTATACTCCCTATTCCCCAATACTATTGGAAACGAACGAAATAAAAATATTAGTGTAATATGCGGGCCAACATGGCAAGCTAAGCTGAGCTGATAAGAGCAAGTCGAGCTAGTGGCTTGAGACTGAGAAGTGGCGTGAAGGAGAGGGTCACTGTCCGTGATTTTAAATGCTGGGCGCTGCGTGAAGGATTAGAAAAGCATCTAAGAATAGATGCTCTTTCTCAGCGTATCCACGTGTCAATTCTTCATTAGTTTACACATCGAAAGCTAAACCAGCAAATACTTGCCGTTGGATTCATCAAGCCAACATAAAAATTCGTGTGCCACACTTACGATAAAGAAGATGCTAAACCGTAACGAACCGGCTTCTAACTTTTGGTTAATAATCGGGATTTGATTAGAACTAGCAGGTGTCACATGCCTACGGAAGTTAACATCAAAAGATATTCATAACTTGAGAACTAGATCATTGGTTTAGAGATAAACTATTCTATTGAAAATCAAAAGATCAAACTAATACACCATCGAAATAAATTATATAAGGCTTTCACGTGCTAAATCTTGAAGAACACGATTGGACAGAACAGCAAAACAGTAGCAATAAACCAATGGACATATGGAACATCATATAAACTTTTTAAGATATCATTGGATAGTTAAACTAATTATTATTATAATGATTTTTGAATTATTTGGTTGTTAATATGGTCCACCCGGTCTCTTCTCCATCCAGATCCCGTTATCTGTATAGATTTCCGTCGGTCTCTTTATTAATTCTTTATTGATTTTCAATAATAATATATTTTATTATTCCCTGCTATTTTATTTTCTCTCAGCAATTTTATATTAGCTTTTGCGGTTTAAAATATTTCTGTTAGTCGTAATTCGTAATACATATCCAAATTCAAATAATAAAATATATCAAATTTACAACGAAAAAATCCAAAACACTGTTAATATTGTTTTAAATGAGAATTGATGACACATAATTGTGTATATTATATCATTTATTAGTACAAACTTTTTAGTTATAACATCAAATATAGGAGTATATAAGTTTTACCAATCACTCATTAGCTTTTTCGAAAATAATATAATTCGGTAAAAGTTAATATATATTTTGGAAAATTATAGTACTAGACCGCCAACAATTTACGAATTTGTAATGTATTTAAAGGAAAAGTAGACCAAATTAAATTTGGCGCAATAAAATTGAGGAACTAGCCCGAGGGGCCGACATTATATGGTTATGGGCCTTAAGGCCCATAATAAAGCCATATTAATCTGGACTTCACCAGACGAGATTATCATCCAACACCCCGTTACTAGTCGTCGTCGTCATCTCTTCGTGCACTCGCTTAAGATTCGATCAGAGCCTGAAATTTCGCAATCGGAATATTCCACATTCGCCGCCGTGGAATCACCTCATCAAATCAAAAGTACGGAAACCAGCTGAATTCGTCTTTCATTCTTTTTCGATTTGGTTTTGATGTATCCGTTTTGGTGTATTGTTGTTCAGAGAGGCTTTAGCTAGGGTTTAGGTGAATCAAATGGGGAAGAAGGAGAACGAGATGTCAGCAATGGAGATCGACGATCCGAAACTGGACGGCTCCGATCAGATCCTCCCTAGGTTCTCGATGAACGGTTAGTTTTTGTTTACTAGGTCATTACTGTGAAGTGTATATCAATAAGTTTGTGGATGTGTGTGACATTGTATTTGGCTTTACAGTTCTGCAGCTGATGAAGACTTCTCAGGCTCAGCATGGTCTGCGTCGTGGTGACTATGCTCGTTATCGGTAATTTATATCAAAAATTTAACCTCATTGGCCAAAAAGAAGTAATGTTATATAATGTTTATCTTGTTTGTGTAGGAGGTATTGCTCAGCACGGTTGAGGAGGCTATACAAGTCCTTGAAATTTACTCATGGCCGTGGCAAATACACTCGACGAGCCATTCTTGAATCAACTGTCACCAATGTTAGGTACTCCCTCCGTTTCAGTTTAATTATCGTTGTAGAGTAAAATTTCCGTTTAAGTCTCGTTTTATAGTTTGAGTGCAAAATTTATTAACAATATTATCCTGTTTATTTTTCTTTTTGTTGAAATATGGTTAGGTGTATAGGTAATGATGTCCTTAAGTTGTTTGCATAAACCTAAAATGACAATTAAAATGAAGCGGAATAAGTATTTGTTTGAGATGTGTTACTTGCGTGCATACATTCATGGTTTGGTTTGATGTGAAGGCTTAGTTGTTGCTTCCACCATAAAGTGATTTTGTTGCACTCACATTACCTCTAATTGAGTTGATGTTGTGTCTTTTGTTTGAAATAGGTTTCTTCATGTGGTTTTCTACATGGCGGAAAGAGCATGGAGCCATGCGATGGAGAAAAGACAGCTACCAGATGGGCCTAATGCACGGCAGCGGATTTATTTAATTGGGAGGCTGAGGAAGGCAGTTAAATGGGCTACGCTTTTCTCAAGTTTGTGCTCTGTTAAGACAGATTCCAGGACATCTCTTGAAGCTGAGGTATTTAACTTATCTACGGCCTTGAATGGAAGAAGAGAATACCTCTGTTGTAGTCTTTAAGCTTAGTTGTTTGTGTGCACGACGTGAGTCTCATACTTTATCTTACACTTTTGTAGGCATATGCTTCCTATATGAAAGGCACTATGTTGTTTGAGCAAGATCAAAATTGGGAAACTGCGTTGGCCTGTTTCAAAAACGCCAGGTTTGATTTGTTCAATATCCTCATTTTGAAATTTGGTAGGCTTTGTTTCTGAAACTTATTCCACTTTGCAGAGCTGTTTATGAGGAACTAGGGAAATATGGTGATCTAGAGAACCAAGTTCTTTGCCGGGAACGAGTTGAGGAGCTTGAGCCTAGTGTTCAGTACTGCCTACACAAAATTGGCAAAGCAAACTTGCAGACATCTGACCTACTTCAGATTGGTGAGATGGAAGGCCCTGCCTTGGATCTTTTCAAAGCAAAGATAGAGGTACGTAACATTTCAGTTTCTATCAGCCTCACCACCGAAACAATCGAATCTTGACCACATAATTGCTGAAGCATAAATTTTTTTGTTTTGTTAGTTTTTTCATCTGTTGTTAGAAATTAGGAGTCCGATTTGACCTTTGACACACCTAAATACTAATTACATGTATACGATCTTGGGACTCTTGAGTGTCTTGCACTGGTTCAGTGGTGAACTATTTCTCAGGTCTGTCTGATATTTTGGATTAATGTGTTGTATATTGTTCACTGTCACGTAGGCTGCTATGGAAGAGGCCAGATCTCAACAGGCTGCATCTCTTACAGAGTTTAATTGGCTTGGCTACAGATTTCCAGTTTCCAACCCAAAATCTCGGGTTTCTATTTTGAAAGGTTCGACTAACTTTTTCATATACTCTCTTTTGAATTACTTTAATATGCTGAAAATTTTGTCTGATCTTGGAAAAGTTTACTTACCTTAACCTTGTAGTTACTGTTGTGCGTTACCCTATTAATAAACCTGCCTTTATAGAAAATTGAGCATCTCTCTGCGACTCTTACTCTTGTGTTCCTTGTTCGTTCAGCCCAGGAACTTGAGAAGGATCTACAGGGCCCAACAGCAGAATCGCTCCCTGCAGAGAAAAAGCTAACCATATTTGATAAACTATTCACTGCATATAATGATGCGAGGAACACCATACGCAGTGACTTGGTGAGTCAATTTACAAGAGATCCTCTGATTTGTTGATTGGGTTCACCGAATAGCCTTTTGAAATTTTTAGAAAACGGTAGACAAGTTTTTTAAAGAGTTGTTTTGGGGGTGTGTTGATGTTTCTTTATTGATTTTACTAAGGAGCATACAAATTCTAGGTAAGTGCAGGAAATGCTGAGTCTGTTAAAGATGAGCTAAATGGTCTGGACAAAGCTGTTGGAGCTGTGCTAGGACAGAGAACCATTGAAAGGAACCAGTTGTTGGTTAAAATAGCAAAGAGTAAACTAAACAGGAAGCGTGATGATAAGAATGAAAAGGTTACTAAGCCTGAGGAGCTTGTTCGATTGTATGACCTTCTATTACAGGTTAACCACCGTTCCACCTGTTTTTTTTTTTTTCAAAATCGGATTTTGTTCGTCAAACCGTCGACATCTCACCTGCATTTATTTTTCTCAGAATGTCGCTGATCTTTCTGATCTCGTTAGCTCTGGACGAGACAGGAAACCCGAAGAGATTGCCTTCGAAGAAGAGTGTGAACGCAAAAGCTTAGCCTTTCGTGCTGAAAGGTTTAGTTCTTCACCTTTACGTTTCACTTGATTTTAGCATCTTTGGTTAGAGTTGACCCTCCTCCATTAGTAAAATTTGTTCACTAAATTAGGAATCTGATTCCTGGTCAGTGGTCACCCATTGTCTTCAACTACTCTTTGATACATATTATAACCACTTATTAGTTTCTTTAGTCCCTGTCTCGAGATATTCACACAGTTCTTTCCAGTTGAGAGAACTTAATAAGTAGAGTTAGTTTCATATACTGACTGATGATGCATTTAATTTTCGTCGTCCGTGATTAATTTAGCTACTGATATCTTCTGGAATCGCATTTCAGGTGCTTCTACTTGGGAAAGTCATATAGTCTAGCAGGAAAAAGGGTTGAAGCATATGCCTTGTTTTGCCGTGCCCGGTCTCTTGCTGAAGATGCCCTGAACAAGTTTCAGAACATAGCAAACAAAGACGAGGTATCCACTTATCATTTTATTTATTACCTCATACAAGGTCACTTAATAGCATTACTATACCCGGATAGAGATAATATGTTTATGGTGCAAGTATAGGCACATTACATGCCTGAAATATTCATCTCATAGATATTATATATATCCACTAATTTTTGTTTTATAATAATTATCAGGGAACAATCCAGGAATTGAAGACACTGAGCAGAGAATGCAGAGCTAGTAGTTGCATAGAACATGCGACGGGGATAATGGAGGAAGAGAAGGCGCCAGAGAATCTGTCAAAGAAAATCTCAGCTATATCACTAAACGAGACAGCCACTAAGGTACAATCCCTCTCGCTATCTACCTCCTGTTTCCACTCCCGCGGTTTGTGTTCGTGAGACTAGTAATTTTTCTTGTCTTGCAATGTCTCATGATAATGTTAAACCTTCTTATGTTAAACCTCAGGCGGAGAAATACTTGTTAGACAAACTGGATGTGTATGAATCAGCGGTTGGAGATGCAAACACAAAGATGGCCCCAAAGATTGAACGGTTCCCACCAGCATTCCAATCGATACCTCGTAATCCAATTGTGCTAGACCTCGCCTACAATTGCATAGAGTTCCCGGTTCTTGAAGAGAGGATGAAGAAAGGCCGGGGAGGTTTCTTGAGGTTTTTCAGATCAGGTTAAAAAAAAATCTCTGATTTTTAGTGTCCCTTTTGTTTTCACCACACTCCCTGAAACTACTTGTTTTTGCTCTTTTAGCTTTCGAAAAAAAAAACAGCCAGATGCATCAGATTTTTTATTTATTTTTTTAGACTATCACAGTTAATTAGACTGAGTATTATATTTTGCTCTTCCTTGACACTTTAAATTTTGGAGCATTGGCCTGTTTCGGTTAAATCCCTTAACCGGTTAAACAGTGTATTATCAACGCTGTACTTGTAGTCTAACAAAAAATAGGCTTGAAGGATTTGTGTGTGTGTGCTACGTATTACTTAATTTAACTTGGATAATAGCTCTATAATTTAATTTTATAAGGTTGATTACGATTGGTTAAATACGGATCCAGATTTTTAGTTTCTCACACGTTTAGAAAGTTCTCTCTGGGAAGTCAACTCTTTGGGACCATTCCGTCTCTTGCCTAATTTAATCATCATCCCTAGCAATACCAGTTTAACGCATCATTCTCCTTCATTTAATTAATAGGTTACCACACAATCTAATGTTTTTTTTTTTTTTGCTAAGGATGTTAATATCATAAATGAAATAAAAGAGTTTTTACAAGAGTAGAAACACTAATCTAAAATTGCTTCTCTGGCAAAAAAAAGAAAAACAGAGAGACAATTAAGTTACATTTGTGGTGATGCAAACATCAGTGGCTCCAAAGAGGTAGATAGTTGAGGAATCTTTACCTCCTGTTTCTTGCGTGGATGGTGTTGCGAATGTCTCTGTCTATGCACTTAATAATAGACTCCGGTGGAATGTGGGTGCTGTTGAAAAGGACATTGTTTCTTTGTTTCCACAGATGATATATCGTTGCGTGGGCAACCAGACAACGGAGTGTTGCTGGGGCTTGAAGAGTATCGGATTTCAACCATGAGAGCAGCTCCTGCCAGTTACAAAATAACCTACCAGAAGGTCGTAGCCTTAGAAGTGCCCATTTCCAGATGACAACACTATACTCACAGGTTAAGAGTAAGTGGTCTCTATCTTCAGCGAATTGAGAACAAAGACAACAGTGAGTAGGTATGAGCATTCCCCAAGAAGCCAGTCTAACCCTTGTGGGCATCCTGTCATAATTTGCAATCCACATATGGAAGGCTTGCTTTGGGACTGCTCCTTTGTACCATATCACTTTGGCCCAGTCTTTTATACTTTCCCTTGGTCTGATTGCATCCCATGTGCTCGCTGAAGAGAATGTCTGCAGCTTATTCCCATTAACTAGCCAGTGGTAGGAGTCCGGATCGGAGGAGACTGATGGAGGTGTGACCGTTGTCAAGTGGATATGTAGCTCTAGTGCACGGTCTGATCTTGGGTTTGGGAGTCTCCATCCATTCACATTGCAAGCCTCTGAGACTGTTGCTTGTCGGGGCACACAAAGGTCGCGAGGGCCAGTTTCTCCTAGGTACTTTATGAGAGGACCGAAAGGAGACCATGAATCAAACCAGAAGCTTATGGTTGTTCCATCTCCCACAGAGGCTCGTATAAATCTCTCAGCCAGATATTTGATCTTCAGTAGACACTTCCAGATCCAAGAGTGAGAAGGTCTTTCCTCAGCTGCCCAGTAGCAGGTAGATCCTAGATACTTTCTTTTCATCCAAGAAGCCCATAGCGATGAAGTCTGCGAAAATAGAAGCCATGTGTACCTTAAATACAGAGTTTTATTCCATTCATGGAAACTTCTAAGTCCGAGTCCCCCTTCTGACTTTGGCAAGCATACCGTGGACCATTTAACTTTCGCCTGATAAGCACCCTCCACTGTCCCTGACCAGAGGAATCTTGAGCAAAGGGATTCAATCTTACGTATACAGCTCTTAGGTAAGACGAAAGTTGTGATCCAAAAGATGACAGTTCCTGTGATCACTGATACTATCAGCTGTAGCCTTCCTGCATAAGACAATTTTTTTACTGCCCAACCCACAAATCTGCATCGAATTTTATCCATCAGAGGCTCATATTCGGAAACTCTCAACTTCCTTGACATAAGCGGCAATCCTAAATACCTCACAGGAAGGGAACCAGTAGTGAAACCATAACTAGATATAGCTGCGGTTTCAACCAGGTTCAGGCCCGCTGTGAAGAGTTGTGTCTTGTTGAAGTTTGTAACTAAACCTGACCAAGAAGCAAAATCATCAAGAGTTTCGACAATTCCATGAAGTGAGGAGCTGCCACCGTCAAAGAAAACCATCACGTCGTCCGCAAACATTAGGTGAGAGATGGCCAGGTCTTCTGTTTGCGGGTGATACTTTATGTATCCAGAGTCAAATCTTGCACGGAGTAATTGTGAAAACACCTCCATCGCCAATACAAATAGATAGGGTGAAAGTGGATCACCTTGTCTAAGACCACGTGAGCTTTGAAAATAACCACTTGAGCTGCCATTGATAGAAACTGAGAAAGAGGGTGTGGAGATACACTCAATTATCCAGTCTCTGAACTTTGTCGGTACTCCTAAGGCTTGAAGAGTGGCAATGATGAAGTCCCATCTCAGTGAATCAAAAGCTTTTCTAAGGTCGACTTTGAGCATCCCACTCGGTTGCACATTGTTGCTATTGTAGCCGTGGATAATCTCTGTGGCAAGCAATACATTTTCACCCAACATTCTACCCGGTAGGAAAGCAGACTGGTAAGGAGAAATGACTTCCACCAAGATTTTCTTTAACCTTCCTGCCAACAGTTTTGCAATCACTTTATAAAGTGTGTTCAGACAAGAGATAGGTCTAAAATCAGTCATTTTTGAGGCGTTTGGTATCTTGGGTATGAGGACTAAAGTAGCTGCATTCCATTGCTTTAGAAGCTTTCCTGAAGAGAAGAATTCGGAGACAGCAGCAGTCACTTCCGGTCCAACAATGGACCAGCAGGTAGAGAAGAATTCTGATGTGAAACCGTCAGGCCCACTGGTTTTGTTCTTAGGGAGAGAGAAGAAGGCTTCACGAATTTCTTCAGATGTGAAGTCCCTTGAGAGGCCTGATTTCTGAGCTTCATTGCAGCGAAACGGAATGAGAAGGTCAATGTCACTCTGCTCAAACAGTTGGTGTGGCACTTCGAGGTTGAGGAACTTCTTAAAGTAGTCTACAGAGTGATCAGCAATTTCTTTGGCTGAATCATAGCGATTTCCTTCCTCATCCATCAAGTAATGTATATGATTGATAGATTTTCTGGTATCTGTTAATCTGTGGTAGTATGCGGTATTACTATCACCCAATTCCAGCGCTGTGATTCTTGATCTTTGCAAGAAAAAAGATTCCTCAGCTTTAGCCAGGGTCGACCACTTTCGGTGAGCTTGGTCCTCCTTCTCAGCATTTCGAACAGAAGGGAAATCCATCAGTTGGCTCTGCATACGAAGGAGTTGCGTATGTGCCTCGCGCACTCTTTTTTCCAGATTTGAGTAGTTATCTCTACTGAAGCTTTTGATCTCAGGTTTAAGGAGTTTCAGCTTCTTTGAAACCCTTAGCATCTCTGATCCCGTGACATTGAATGTGAACCAAAGCTCTCCGAGAAACATCAAGAAATTCTGATTTTGCAGTATATAGTTGAAGAACTTGAATGGTTTCTTACTTGCCTGACTTTCTAGCTGGAGCGATACACCACAAGACGCATGATCCGAGAAGTCAGGTTCACCAAAATAGGCGAATGAGGTTGGGAAGCAGTCCAGCCAGGCAGAGTTGACGAGGACGCGATCAAGTTTCTTGGCCACAGGGTTGGTCTTAGACTTATTCCACCAAGTAAAAGTGCTACCTCTAAATGTGAGGTCAGCTAGCTCAGAATCAAGCAAGCAGTCCCTAAACTGGCGTGTGCGCAGATCGACGTTCAAGGTCACAGGTTTAGAGTGCTCTGATGGATCTAGGGTTTGGTTGAAATCACCTAAGACCAGCCAGGGTTTTGACATGACCGTAGGAGATGTCGCTGTGCTCGCTAGTTCATTCCAAAGCTCCATTCTCTCATCTCTGTCGTTTGAAGCGTACACAATGGAGATGATAACAGGCTGTTGCATTGAAGGAAGCTGAACCTCACATGTGATAGCTTGTAACGATTTATTTAATATCACCACCTTAACACTTGGATGCCAAATCACCCATATTTTACCTAATTCCGAGAACCCATAGTTGTCATCAAAATACCAGCTGGGAAGCAATCCGTTGACAAACTTCTGCATCTTCAGCTGCTTGACATGAGTTTCTATTATTCCTCCAAACAAAGGTTTCTGACCTTGGAACCATTTTTTGAATCCATTCCGATGACTATACACATTGAATCCACGAACGTTCCAACAAAAAAGGTCTATACACATGATTAAGATTTTTTGGGGCCACTGCCCCTCAAGAGTTTTCGTTGTCTTTTGGACAACACTTTTGTGAACTCATCATCAGAGGTGATATTCTCCGCTTCTACATCAGACTCTGACGTTTTTGAGGAAATGTCTGAAGAGTCGCGCTCTGCCTCTGAAGGTTCACGCTCTATCTCTGCAAGTTCGTGCCCTGTTTCTGAAATTTCTCTTTGCTCCGAGACGTTGCTAGGAGGTTCTCCACTGGATTCTCCCCTTAATAAACCTTCATGGTAGCTATTTGCATCCTGCTCGGGAGGATTAGCTTTGGGTTTGATTACCTCAACATAAGCCATTACCTTCTGCTGCTTGATGGGTATCATATTCTCCAATTTTTCTTTAGCCTTAAGTCTGCGGGAGCCCTCTTTCTTCTGAGTATTCTGAGCACGTTTGGGGCAGGTTTCCGATGAGTGAGAAGAGGACTTGCAATCTGGGCATAGGATTGGAGCTAGTTTGCACTTTTTTATATTGTGTCCAATCTCCTTACAATGGCCACAGACAGGGGGCATCCATGGGCTTGAAACTCCAATTCGAACAACATCTCCAGAATCAAACTGAGCGTTAACCGCCTCCGGCAGAGGGGATCTTGGATCGATAAGTGTGAGAACCTTAGCCACCTCTAAGTTTGTTTTGTTTGCTGTCGAAGGATGGAGCAGTTTGGGTTGACCCACCATTCCAGCAATCCTCTCTAAAGCATCCTCATTGAAGAATTGCAATGGGACGTTTCTTAGCTCGAGCCAAATGGGAGCCGATGTGAGCTCAGGTTTAGTTGGAACAACTCCTGGTTGCCACTTTCCCACGAACATTGTTTGGCCTTCAATCTGCCAGAGCCTTTGCGTTAAAACTCTATTTCTCGTAGCGTGATTTGGAATCCTGAAGAGAAAAGAGTTTCCTTCCATCTTTGACACTGAGATATCATTGTAGTAACGACTCCAAATACCATTGACTATCTTGTGTACCGTCCCTTGGGATGGTGGGTCATGGTAGAATTGTCCTAAGACAAAGCATTCCCAAGCTTTTTGGTTTTTCTCAATAACCGAATTTGGGATTTTAACGCAAGCTTCTCCAGAAGGAAGAGTAAAGGATGTTCCCTTCTTTAGGAGTAGTCGAGAGCCCTTAGCCACATCGCGCCATGTATCAGTAGCTGAATTTGACCCGGGATTGGTTTGGGGTAGGTTTGAATCTGCTTTTTTTCCTGGAGACTCAGTCGCAGGAGCAGAGTGTTGAGTTTGTTCTGGAATGGTTGGTTTAGCAACTGTCACAGGAACACTTTTTTTGAGAGTGGTCTCTGGGTTTTCCATTGCAGGAGTCACAGTGACTTCTTGGGATAAAAACGAAACTTTTAGAGGAATTTCGATGGTGGGGCTTCCAGGAACAACGGCGGCGGCGAGACTCGCGTCGACATTGGATGCTGGTGAGTTCGAATTCGAAATCTGAGGAACAGATTTGGAATCTGAAAAAGGTTTTTTTGGTGGGGATTTTTTTGGTGGGGATTTCTTTGGAGAGGGTTTTTTAGGAGGTTTTTTCTTCCCCATAAGGTGAGGAGGGCCTGGAAAGAGGTTTAGGTTAGGGTCCCGCCGTCTGGCTTGACGCCGTCGGATGAGTGAAAACGAGGACAGCGTTATCGCCTTTTGGGAGAGAAAGTGTCTGGCGCGTGAGACTCACCAAAACTTTTCTTTTTCCAAAATACACAATCTAATGTTATTGCAATCACTAGTCTTTTAAGTGTTTCATCATTTCTTAAATTTTGTTTTATCATAATTCATAACGCATAATCACATTATTATGGAGTTCTGTTGAATAAAGAAATAGTAGTAATAATTATTTATATTGATGTGGTTTTTATATTTATATATAAATATAAATGACAGCCATGGAAGGTTTCAGAGGTTTTGTTTGAACACGATCACCACAACATCAAAAGAGTATTTTGTATTTGTGTTTTGTTTTTGTCCATCGCACGATCTTTCCCTTATTTTCCGCCCAT
Organism: Brassica rapa; assembly: GCF_000309985.2. Lineage (NCBI taxonomy): Eukaryota > Viridiplantae > Streptophyta > Magnoliopsida > Brassicales > Brassicaceae > Brassica > Brassica rapa. The sequence goes on from NC_024796.2 coordinate 30,001,882, forward strand.
ATTCTCCACTTCTCAATCCCAAAATAAGCTTTTCGATTTTCCAAAAAAGACAAAACACTTTTCATTTGGTTTTTGTGTGGGAAGAAAAAAAAAACACCGGTATTAGCTCTGTCCGCGTGGAGGAAGACGACGACGGAGGAAGAGGAGGTGGTGGATCGTTCTGTATACCCCGGTGAAGAAAAATGCATTTCGCTAAGCTCGATGATTCGCCTATGTTCCGTCAACAGGTTTGTTAATTTTCTTTTTTTAATTCTGTGATCCGTTTCGATCGTCTATGCATATGATTCCATTGCTCAACAGATAGATAGAGAGTTAGGGATAGATTCAATGTAAAATCTCTCGTGCCATTCTATGATCAAACAATTTAAAAAAAAAAAAAATCTGAATACATTGTGGAAACATGGATGAAGAAGCAATGTATCAGGAATTTGCAAATTATTGTTTAATCTAATATTCAGTAAATAGCTAGGCGGTAATTAGTCGTTGTTTTATAGGGGGATTAATGTTTAGACGAGTGTTTAGACTTTTTTTACAAAAAAAAAATGTTTGTAATTGTAAGCCCTCATGAGGCATTGTGTTGAATCTGCAACTAAATTTTTTTGTTGTGTAAACAAGATGCAATCTATGGAAGAGAGTGCAGAGTTGCTGCGAATGCGATGCTTAAGGTTCTACAAAGGATGCAGAAAATACACGTACGTTTTTTTTTATTATGACATTTCTCAAAATTTGGTATAAGAAAATTTTATAAATTCTGATATTTCGTTCTTTCGGTTATTATTATTATTAGGGAGGGACTTGGAGAAGGGTATGATTCAGATATTGGCTTTGCAAATGCACTTGAGTCTTTTGGAGGAGGCCATAATGATCCTCTATGTGTTGCTTTTGGAGGTACCTCTCCCTTTGTTTCTCTTTTGCTCTTTGGTGCACACTTATCTTAAAGGCAATATGTTATTTTATCTCAGGTCCTGTAATGACGAAATTCACTATTGCTCTACGAGAAATCGGGACATACAAGGAAGTTCTTCGTTCTCAGGTACTACTAAAACCCAATGCAGTCCTCAAAAGGGGATGGCCTTTAAGTATCTATGTACTTGGTTGAACTTATCTCCTTGAATGTAGGTTCTTTCTTGGGGGGTTGTATAGAGAAGTTTATTTTTGTTCGTCCTTCGATGTATATTGAAGAGATGCGTAACTGAACTATGATGTCTTTTCAACACTTTTTCAGGTAGAACATATGCTGAATGACCGGTTGCTTCAGTTCGTGAATGTTGATGTCCAAGAAGTTAAGGTACACTTGTAGACTACCACCAAACATTATGGAAAAACTACTCTGATGAGCCTTTTCAGATTCTTGCATTTTATGCTCAACATTTTTCTTTGAATTGGTTCTGACTTGTATATATCTTTAATTCTCTCACACAGGAAGCACGTAAACGGTTTGATAAAGCTTCCATCATATACGACCAGGTGCGTTACATTACTTGGTTGTTCACCACAAACATTCTGCTTGTTTGAAAAATTACATATTCATTTATGTGCATCTGAATGGAACAGGCACGAGAGAAGTATCTTTCACTAAGGAAGAGTACACGATTGGATGTGGCTGCCACAATTGAGGAGGTAATGTACAAATCTTATTACTATTCACAAACCAACCTTAGAAGGAAAAAAAACTAATTTTGGTAGAGAGGCATTTCAGGACCTACATAGCGCAAGAACGACGTTCGAGCAAGCCCGGTTTCATCTGGTAACCACTTTTGTATTCTAATGCTATGAGAGTTTCCAAGGTATTCTCTTATGATAAAACTTGCATAGTGTTTGTTTACTTCTATATGGCCAGGTTAGTGCACTCTCTAATGCCGAAGCTAAGAAGCGTTTTGAGTTTTTGGAGGCAGTGAGCGGGACAATGGACGCTCATCTCCGTTTCTTCAAACAGGCAAGCTATTTCAGTAAAAGCAATTTTAAGAAGCAAAAGCACAAAAACTTTCACCTGGAACCGATGAGTTTGGTTTTCCAAGGAAACCTATCATACAATGCTCTTTTCTAGGCTTGCGGGTTCGGTTAGTTCGGTTTTCGCTTAGCTCGGTACAACATAAATCTTACCGAATTAACCCAAAATACAGCTCGGTTCAGTATTCGGTTAGTCCGGTTTTCAAAATTTTCACCTGAGTTTTTGGTTTCGTTTAGATTTTGGTTTAATTTTATTAAAATTTCGGATAAATTTGGTTAGTTGGGTTCAGATTTTTGATATAGTTTGGGTATAATTTTTTTCTTTTTCTAAATTAAGAAAACCTAAGTAATCGATTGCCGAACCGGAAAACCGATTTATTTTAGAAAACCAACCGAACTGAACCGATTCTAACCGAACTAAATGAAATTTTGGTTCGGTTCAGTTCAAAATCCTAGGCCACTCTTTTCCTGTTTTTTGACATGAACTACTTGATTCCCTTTCTCACAAGAGACTCTTTCTTTCAGGGATATGAGTTACTGCATCAAATGGAGCCTTTTATTAACCAGGTCTGTTTGTAGAATGATTCTTGAGATTTCAGGTCTGTTCGGAATATGTTTATTTAATTTGAAATCTTATTGCAGGTGTTGGCTTATGCACACCAGTCCAAAGAATGTGCAAACTACGAAATGGCATCACTCAATGAAAAGATGCAAGAATACCAAAGGCAAGTTGATAGAGAAACTAGAAACTCATGTGGTTCTCCAACAGGGGATGGCATGAGACACAACTCAAGAAACTCACAAAAGGTTATAGAGGCTGTCATGCAATCTGCTGCAAAAGGAAAAGTAAGGGAATAAAACCTTTTGTAATAAGACTTACTCATACCTCATATCCTTATATACTGTTTTGTCTTCCTACAGGTTCAGACAATAAGACAAGGGTATCTGTCTAAACGTTCCTCAAACTTGAGAGGTGACTGGAAAAGAAGATTCTTCATCCTTGATAGCCGTGGGATGCTTTACTATTACCGCAAGCCTTGGAATTGGTCTTCAGTAAGTTGCAAAACTTATAAAACAATTTTGTTTCTTATCCTTCACTGAGAAAACATATCTTAAAACATTGTGTTTCTATTTGATATCAGAATGGAAGCAGGTCTGTTGTTCATAGGAATATGACTTCAGAGAACAGTCCAGGGCTGCTAAGTAGATGGCTGTCTTCTCATTATCACGGCGGTGTGCACGACGAAAAACCAGTTGCACGGCACACTGTGAATCTACTTACCTCGACCATTAAAGTTGATGCAGATCAGACTGATCTAAGATTCTGCTTTCGAATTATTTCGCCGACAAAAGTTTATACATTGCAGGTATATTAGAGAGAGAACATGGTTAAAGATCTTCTGTTTCTTTACCTATAGAAGCTTACCATTGTTATTGATATAGGCAGAGAATGCACAAGATCAGATGGACTGGATCGAGAAAATAACTGGAGTTATTGCTTCTTTACTAAGTTTCCAGACACCTGAAAGAGCAATCATGGTAAGACTTCATCTGCTACTACTGTTAGATCTTTCTTGTGTGACAGGTTATCTGTTTTCACTTATAATATCATTATTACAGCATCTTTCTACAGTGGATGGAGACACTTTCTCTGCAAGTGATTCCGGTTCTTTAGCAGATCCATATGATTTCGAGCAGGCGGAAGGTAGAGATTCCATAGTGGAGAATCCCATGACAGGAGGGAACCGTTCGAGGTTCTCAGGGTGCTTGCAGCAACATGATATGATGAAGACTGAAAAGCCAATTGATGTGTTGACAAGAGTGTTGGGGAATGAGAAATGTGCAGATTGTGGTGCTCCTGAGCCTGATTGGGCCTCTTTGAATCTCGGTGTCCTCATATGTATCGAGTGTTCTGGTATACATCGTAACCTTGGTGTTCACATTTCAAAGGTAAACCATTAAAAATTTCAATCTCTCAGCTCTTCATAGATGACTAGTTACTAAACGGATTATCCTTTTTTCTTTTTGTGCACACTAAACAGATTATCCAGACTATAACAAATTATTGATTTATTCTTATATATTTTATATTTACATTAGATTTTTAGTTTTGGGGTTTAATTATAAAATTATTTTGATAAATTATGAAAATTACGTATACAAAACATAAACTAGACATTGTCAGTTTTCTCTAATGTTGTTACTTAATTAACAAATTTTAATCGATTTTGACCAATTTTATCCAATTTAAAACGGTGTAAACCGATTTGAGTTCCTTTAACTTGGACCGATTTTTAGAACATTGGTCTTCTCACAAGAAGGTAGTCTTGAAGTTTTCCGTTTTTAAAAATAGCTCTATAAATTTGGTATGAAGTATTCAACCTTGTCATGCAGGTCAGATCGCTCACACTTGATGTTAAAGTATGGGAACCATCGGTACTGACGCTGTTCCAGTCGTTAGGTAACGTATATGTAAACTCAGTGTGGGAGGAGTTGTTGAACTCAGAGAGTAGATCTTCTAGTGCTAGTAGGTCTTCAGGGTAAGTGACTACCTATTCTAATCAGTTGTATTTGTGCAAAGAGGAAGCTTGTTGTTACATCTACTTACACTGTATTCAAACTTTTTTCTATTTACTAGCACTCCCAAGGCAGATCGACCAAGAAAGTTTCTTGTAAGGAAACCTGGTTTCAGTGATCCCATCTCTGTGAAAGAGTTGTTCATCCACGCAAAGGTATTATACTATTATAAATAAGTCCTGACTTAATTAAGCAGAGTTTTTAAAGATCTCATGTGTGTCCAATGTTCAAAAAAATCGTTAGGCAGTAATTAGGTGCTTTATACGGTGTTATTGATCAGGCAGGCTCCCTAGACTGATTTTTTTAACGCCTAGACTGATTTTCTTAAAAATCGTTTAAAAAAACGTTTTGTTTAGGTTCAATTGCTAATATCAATGGCTAATTGCAGTACTCAGAGAGGATATTTGTCCGAAAAGCAACGGACAGTCAGCATTTCCAGGCAGTATTCCAAGAGATTTGGGAGAATGTCCGAGCCAACGACAAGAAATCAGTTTACAAACACATTGTCTGCTCTGAAGCAGATGTGAATGCGCTACGTGGACAAGCGTCCTACACCGTGTCTTTACCCTTATCAAAGATGATGCAACTGGACGCGAAGGAGGAAACCCTTGAAGCCAAGTTCAAGAGCATTGACAAGGAGTTTCAAGAGAAACCAGAAGGAACTTCAAGAAGAGACAGTGAAAGTATGGTCAGAGAAGAAACTTCAAACGAGTGCTCTTTGCTTCACCTTGCTTGTCTCTCTGCGGATATCGGTATGGTGGAGTTGTTGCTTCAGTACGGTGCAAAAGTAAATGCAACAGACTCAAAAGGTCGGACTCCACTTCATCATTGCATCATCAGCAGGAGATACGCTATTGCCAGGTTGCTGCTTATGAGGTAAAACTCCATCTTGAGATTTCATTTACTACTAGTATTAAACTAGACAAACGTTATAAGTGTGGTGCAATGGTTTGATCACAGGGGAGGAGATCCAAATGCTGTGGATAAAGACAGTAACACACCGGTCAAATATGCTTCAGAGACAGACCTTAATGACAGTGAACTAATTGCTTTATTAACAGACTCCAAAAGATGATAACCATTTGAATTGCTTATCACACGGAAAAGCAAAATGGTATAGCACTAGAAGAGTGTTGCTCTATTGAACTCTTTGCGCCTTTTAGTTCGTTTCATTACCCATATTTTTGTTCATGAAGAGCGTAGAGAATGCATGTAAAGATTTGTTTTGGTGGTTGCTAGGTTGATAATACTGGTGTACATATGGTCTTTTTTGGTTTCTCAAATCTTTTTTTTTTTTCTTTTTGTTGTTGGTGTAATGAAAAGACAAAGACACCATTGTGTGTGTTCTTCTGTTCAGCTTTATGTTCTCAGACCGAACTTTGTGAATTTTCTAGAAATTATTTAAAGTATATCTTTTATGAAGTGCTATGTTATTATTTATAGAGAGACTTTGAATTAAATAGTATTATGTAGCTCTCAAGAAATTGATATATATATATATGGAGAGGTTATGGGAAAGATATGATGAAGATCTCCACTGAGTGGAAAGTTTCAAATGATGCATGAATGTTTACCCAGATACATAGTGTGTGAAATGCATGGTTTGACCAAGTTTCTTTCTTGTTTTGTTTTTACGTGTGAGCCAAAAGTCGACGAGTGTGGGTAAACATAAACTAATAATAATTCATTTGTTTTATAATTATAGAACGTGTTCTAGTTATTTACACAATATGTGGTCATGTGCTATACTAAACATATTCATGAAATACATCAAGACAAATATGTATAAATTTAATACAAAAAAAACTTTTAATTGGTGAACTATGGTTAACAACTTTAGATGTGTGTTTTGTGATTTCGAGTGTTTTCAAATTTATTGTTAATCATGAATGCATTATTTCACTCAAACTTGGATCAAACAACACGTTAAACAACATATTTTATCATTCAAAAGTTTCAAACTACTAACTATGATTAGGGACTAAGTGTTGATTGGGTAAAATTAGTATTTACTGTGGATAAAGCAAACGCTCTCGATGAAACTTGCGTTCTAGATCTTTTTTTTTGTCAAAGATATTTAAATATATGATAACGTTGACAAGTAATCATAGTCGTTGTATGGTCTAGTTTGGATGCGAATTCAAGTTCAATGTTCCAATTACCAAATAGAACTTGAAGTAAAACATAATGGCCAGAGTAGGAAATTCATATTATAAGATAAAAATATTACTGAAATGATTGTGTTGGAAGCAAGGAAGCACTGACTAAAGAAAACAGCTTAATCAAGCACCACTAAAATCATATTAGACGGAGTCAGCATCATTAGATACCATTAATTTATTGTTAATGACCCATCTACCAAAGTTTACTTGATAAACTAGTGCATTCCATTTTCATAACCACTGAGTCGATTGATAATTTAAATTACAATAATTAGTGTTCTTTTGCGGTCAAAGAAAACGATTAAAGTAATTTTCTTAGAGTGATGTTTAGACATTAAAAAAAAAATGTTTAGACAGAAATAGTATACCTTCATCGAGAAAGAGAATTTTTCCAAATTCAGCTAGCAAACAGTTAGATTATGCAAAATATTATTTACCTTGTCTAACCAAAATAAATACTAATATAATTTTATAGTTACAGGATCTTTTTCATTTTAAAAATTATATCACGTGAGCATTTACATATTTTTTGAACTTTGTAAACATTTTCATTTCCATCTGAATTGCTTATCACACAGAAAGCAGAATGGTATAGCACTAGAAGAGTGTTGCTCTGTTGAACTCTTTGCGTCCTTTAGTTCGTTTCCTACTCATATTTTCGTTCATCAAGAGCGTAGAGAAAGCATGTAAAGATTTGTTTATACTCTGGTTGGTATAGTCTTTTTGGTTTCTTAAATCTGTTTTTGTTGTTGGTGTAATGGAAAGACAAAGACACCATATTGGTGTGTGTTCTTCTGTTCAGCTTTATGTTCTCAGACCGAACTTTGTGATTTACGATTTTTTAGAAAGTATTCAAAATATTCTTTTTATGAGTGCTATGTTATTTCATTGAATTAAATAATATTGTGTAGGTCTCAAGATGTTGAATTATATGGGGAGGTTATGTGAGGGATATGGTGAAGATCCCCACCTCCACTAGAGTGGAAAGTTCAAATGGTGCATGAATGTGTACCCAAATACGTAGTGCGTGAAATGCATGGTTTGACCAAGTTTCTTTCTTGGTTTGTTTTTACATGAGAACCAAACAAAAATTAGAAAAGTCTACGAGTGTGGGTAAACATAAACTAATAATAAATCATTTTTTTTATAATTATAGAACGTGTTCTAGTAAATAACACAACATGCGACTGTGACATGAATACATGACGATTTATTTATTTTTTGCTAAAAAGATATTGGTATACACAACGTGAGGTGTAAAAAGACATTGCGGGTAACCTTGATATGATCAAAGATTCATTAAAAACATCTAGAAAAATATGTATAAATCAAAAAAAAAATTTAACTCTTTCAAGTAATGAACTACGGTTAACAACTTCTTTTTTTTTTTGAAAAAACTACGGTTAACAACTTTAGATGTTAGTGTTTATGGTTCAGAGTGTTTTCAAAATTATTCTTAATCATAAATGCATTATTTCACTCAAACTTGGATCAAATAACACGTTAAACCTCTTTAACCATTCAACCTACTAACTATGATTGGTAAACTTTGTGATGATTGAGTAAAAGTAGTGTTTATTAACCGTGGATAAAGCGATACGCTCTCAAGGAATCTTGCGTTCTAAATCCTTAAATATATGATAACGTCGACAAGTAATCATAGTCGTTGTATGGTCTATAGTTTGGATGCGAATTCAAGTTCAGTGTTCCAAATTACCAAATACCAGTTTGAAATAAAACATAATGGCCAGAGTAGGAAATTCATATTATAAGAGATATATACATTATTATTTAAATGTTGCTTTTTACTAATGTCGCACTTCTCCAAGTTGATTATACGCACGAGAAAATAAATTGAATGATTGTGTTGGAAGCAAGGAAGCAGTGACTAAAGAAAACCGCTTAATCAAGCACCACTAGACAGAGTCAGCGTCATTAGATACAATTAATTTATTGTTGATGCATGACCCATCTACCAGAGTTAGCTTGATAAACTAGTGTATTCCGTTTTAATAACCATTGAGTTGATTGATAATTTAAAATACAATAATTGGTGTTCTTTTGCAGCCAATGAAAACGATTAAAGTAATTATCTTCTTAAAGTGATGTTTAGACAGAAATAGTATACCTTCTTCGAGAAAGAGAAATTTTCTAAATTCAGTTAGCAAACAGTTAGATTATGCAAAAATATTATTTACCTTGTCTAACCAAAAGAAATACTAATAAACTTTTACAGTTACAGGATTTTTTTCATTTTAAAAATTACATCACGTAAACATTTACGTATTTTTTTTGAAACTTGTAAACATTTTCATTTGTAAGTAGGATTTTATGTTTATAACTAGTTATAAGAAACCATAGGATACACAATTTAAAAAAAATTAAAAAAAATTGCCACTCAAATTTCTAGCAACGATTTTTTTTATAGCATAAGCCGACAAGTATAAGACATGCATGGGAAAATTGATAAACCCCGGTTAAATGAAAATTTGAAACATAACTAAAAAGAAACATTTTAATATACATCAAATTGCTAGTTTATAAGTGTTTTTCTTAAGCTGACGAATTTTGAAAATAAAAATATTAACTAGTCGTTGAAAATGTCTATATTATGTATTGGGACACAAATAGGATCCAAAATGTTCAGCACAGACGTTTTAATGCTGTCTCGACACTTGGCATTTTTTTTTTTTGAGAAAGGGCTTACACTTGGCATATGTTTTGATATATTTTATAAAAATGTTGACTGATTATACTTATAGATGATCAAGTATGTTATCGCTAATTGACTTGTTAGGTGAAGTTATCTTATATGGTGGAGCCATGTGATTAATTTGAAAATTTTAAGATAATGTTTTAATTGATCCCATGATATATATTAAATGAAATTGACGTACATGGGCGGCTATCGTTATGTGCATGTATTAAATTGTTAATGGGTTTTGCTTGTCTTTTTTTTTCAGAGTTGTTATTGTATTCCAAAAATCTTCTTTATAAAATTGTTGCTATATTATATATGGTTTGAATCTCACTACCAATAAAACACCAAGCTTGGGAAATTAGGTCATATGTACACAAAAGATCACAAATTAACTAACTAAAACCCCTCCCCCTCCTCTCTCTCTCTTACTTTCTCTTCCTATTTCTCTCTGTTCTATCTCTCAAAATTTAATTTCCTATTTTTTTATTTGGCAAATAAGCCCTTATATTTTCCCCAAAACAATTAAACAAATTGCAATTTTCTGTAGACGGTAATAGATGTGATTAAAGATGAAGGTAGGTAAGGTAAGGTGCTTTTATATGGCTGGACCGTTTTAAAGTTCGTGTTGTGTGTTTTGTCTAGCTTTAAATGTGATTATCACCCTTTTTCTGCGAGAAAGATAGAAAAGTCATTAACAAAAAAGTTTCATAATTAGTTGAAAAGGATAATATACATATACAAGTATTAAAACATATACAATGTATATAAAGGTATAAAAAAGTTACTATAATTGATCCTTAGAAGCCTGGCTCGAGACGGCCAATCAGATGCTACGAGCCGTTTGTCACTGATTGACTAATCAAATCTCAATGATCCAATCCAAATTAGCATTCCTACAAGTTTTAAGCAATGATTATGGAAATTATTAAGTTTAACCTCTGAAGAGTTAAGTATAGTAGCTAAAACCGTTGTGTTGTCTTTTTATTAACATGTTATAAGTTTAATTTCTGTTAGAATTTATTTATATTTATAAGAAATAATTTAATATAATACACTATGAACTTTTACTCTTTAATTTTTTTTTTTTTAAATAATCAAGGAAATGAGGGAAAGGAGAAGTTGGTCTGTAGGTTAGGGTTCAAAGATGGGAGAGATTAGGACAAAGTAGTGAATGAAGCGTGACCCATTCCTTGAATTAGTGCTCCTTAATCAGACGACACGTATAGGCCCCATCTGTAATCACTTCACATTATCATTTTAATAAATAACTATGTTCAACAAACCACAGTCTGGCATTAGTTAAATTATTTTGTAACCAATAGTACTGTATAAAGGTTAACCCGAAAACCTTATATTTTGTAATGCGATGTGCAATTTGGAATGCTAAGAAAAAAAAGATGGTCATGGATAACTTCGCATAAGAAATTCGATCACTAAAAAAACTAAGAAGAATAATAATGAATTTATTAATTCGTCAGCGAGTAAGGTTTCAAATGCATAGTCAAAATCACTTTTTGATTATATCATCTTTAGAAGATGGTGCATATTTTAGCTTATGTAATAATTTGTCTTCAAAGGCTTTGCTTTTTTTTTTGAACAACTGTCTTCAAAGGTTTTGCTCTGACTTTATAAATTTGAAAACATCTTATTAATTGGTTGGTGTTAGGGAATGATTTTTTTTTTTTGAGCAAGAAAAACAGTTATCCAGTTTTTTTTTTTTCTTGGAATTTATAGAGTAGAATGTCACATGTTACTCTCCTGCTGCATTGGAAAAATATAAATTATGTCTGTGTAATCTCGATAATTGACGAATATTTTGGCATATTCATTATCTACGCCAAACAAGTTTTCTTACTGGAATGACAACAGCCAAATTATAACACATTTTGCTCGTTATCCATCAACCCTATTTCTCCAGCTTTGTATCATGCACCGATCGATCATCAAGAAAATAAAAACAAAAATAAATTAAAAAGTAGATAGCTGTTCCCGTATGTATAAAGTGACATTCACGTGTGTGACCATGTACTACAACGAATTTAAATATTTTTTCCTCTGTTACAAATTGTAAGATGTTTTGATTAAATGCACAAGTTTAAGATGTACATTTTTGAAAAAATAGTATTAAAGATATAAATTAAAATTAATTATTAAAAACTTATAACATAATTGGTTATACAGTTTTTTTTTAATAAAATTAAAAACTTAATTTTATACGCTTTAAAACAGAGTGAATATTTGTTATTTTTATAACATCTAATTTAAACATTGTTTGATTATTAATCTGGCATGGTATAAATTTTGTATCCTTTGAAAATATCAGATTAAAAAAAAAGGTACGATAAGAAACGGATTAAAATTTAATTAATTAAATTAAATAAAGGGGTTTTTCTTTTAAACGGACAAAGATTCACAATGAAATGGTTGTTGCTTTTAGGCCACACACACAAATGGTGCACAGTTCTCATGTGTCCCACACCTCTAGCAAGTGCGTTATCAACACGTGAATCTTCTCTCCCAATTTCTCGTCCATTTTCTCTTTTAACATATCGCGTGCACCCACTCACTTGATCCTAAAACATTTATTTTATTTTGACTCTATTCCAACGGTGTTGATTATTCATTCGTTATGTGATGTTAAATATGAAAGAATTATTGTTTAGATATAGTTGCATCGATCAATAATCATATTATATAATTTAGCTTAAAGAGGGATATTTGCAAGTTGAGATATAATTGTCACATGTTTGATGATATATACGTCGGCAAACAGCATGCATGACGAACGGTCCGTTTCTTATTAATATTATACGTGGTATTTTTTTTTTTGTAAAAAAGCTTTCAAATTTAAAACAAAATAACATACATTGTATAGTTTTTTAACCATAAAATTTGAAAAAGTATGATGACACATACCTCATAATCAACCAAGCATCAGCTTACAAAAAAAAAAGATTTATGATACATAAGCTTAATGAAACAAGAGAATGATGAAATCACTAAGAAGATGGATGGTAGTATCCGCGGTCTCGACGACCTTGTTTATCCCTTCTTTTTACCGTTTTCTAATCTATATCTTGGAATTTTTGAAGTAGTTTTATTAGTCTTCCACCTCGTGACATAGTGAGGTTTGCCGTAGCATCCAGTGGCGGAGCCACATGCATCAAGATGGGGGCCACTGAACCCAACAAAAATTTGAAAATTAGTGTAAGTTATTGAATTTTAATCTGTATGCCCCCATTCAAAAAAATTTGTTGCCCCCATATCTTTGTTTAAACTGTAAACCCACTTAAAATTTTTAGAAAATAGTATTATATTTAAGTCCATTTAATATTTATGCCCCCAACAAAATATTTTCTTGCCTCCGCCACTGGTAGCATCACTTTAGCAAATGTTAAATGACTTTGTAACGCAGAGATGAACTCGAATTATGTATGAAACCTGGAAATAGACAGAGTACCTCGCCTTAAACGAGCGGATCTGTAACATCTGGACTGCCATGCAATGGTACGTTACGTGATCGATGCATAATTATTATAATTGTTTCTTTATTAAGAAATTTTATCATAATTGTTTTGCATGGATTGTTGTAAAGTGACATTTTTCACTTACTAAAACATTGATATGTACAGTTACAAAACATTGAATGATAACATTTTCTTTCTATAGTAATTGCTCGAGGAAATATCTATTATCAAAAAATTAAGAAATCACTACAAGAAAACAGCGACATACTGAGGGAAAATATCGTCGGTATGTCGTCGGAATAACGCTATTCCGACGACATACCGACGAAAAAAAGTCCTCGGAAATAACTCCTCGGAATTTCATTTTTCCTCGGAAATTCCTCGGAAATTTCCGACGGAATTCCGAGGAAACGAATTTCCGAGGAAATTCCGAGGACCACATGTTCGTCGGAATTTCCTCGGAATATTCCGAGGAAGATGTCGTCGGAATATCCCGAGGGATACACTTCCTCGGAATATTTCCAAAATTAAAAAAAAAAATATAAATTTATTTTTTTAAATTGAAATTCGAAAATATAAAATTAAAATTGAAATAGAAAATATATTTAAAATACAAAAAAAATAAAATAGTTTTTATAAATAAAAAAAATTTTTATAAATACAAAATTAGTTATAATAAATATAAATATTTTTATAAATATGAAATCATCTTTTTATAAATACAAAATAGTTTTTATAAATACAAAAAAACTAAAATAGTTTTTATAAATAAAAAATGTTTTATAAATACAAAATTAGTTATAATAAATATAAATATTTTTATAAATATGAAATCATCTTTTTATAAATACAAAATAGTTTTTATAAATACAAAAAATAATAAAATAGTGTTTATAAATCAAAAAAATGTTTTATAAATACAAAATTAGTTTTAATAAATATAAATATTTTTATAAATATGAAATCATCTTTTTATAAATACAAAATAGTTTTTATAAATACAAAAAATAATAAAATAGTGTTTATAATAAAAAAATGTTTTATAAATACAAAATTAGTTTTAATAAATATAAAATAGTATAAAAATTAAAAAAATAGTTTAAATAAATCACAAAAACAGTTAATAATTACAAAAAATAGTTTTAAAAATATTTAAAATGTTAAATAATTACAAAAAATAGTTTTCATAATATTAAAAATGTTTAATAAATATAGAAATTTATATTTTTTATATAAAATACATAAAACGTTTTATAACCACAAAAAAATGATTTTAAATATTATATATATGATTTTTAATCTTAAAAAAGTTTTATAGATTTTAAAAATGTTTAATAAATATATAAATGAATTTAAAATGCAAAAAATAGATTTTATATACAAAAAACGTTTTCAATATATATATATAATTACAAATTCGATTTTTATAACCACAAAATTAATAAAAACTAAAAAAAAAAATTCAAATCAAGTGATACAAATCAAATCTACCATTCACCCTAACAAAATCTATAAATCTACCATTCACCCTAACAAAATCTATAAATCTCATTCCAAAATCATCAAATCTACTTAAAAACCATACAAATCTAACCTAAAAGAGTGGGATAGGGTTCATACATGAGGATTAGGGTGGAAATCGCGAGGGAGAAGAGAGAAAGCGCCGCAAATCGCAAGGGAGAAGAGAGGAGTCGACGAAATCGCTAGAGAAAGAGAGATTGCGGCGGAGAGAAATGGGGAAGAAGGTCGGGCTCGACCTAATAAAATGAGGGGTCCGACGGAAATTATCCGTCGGAATTTCCTCGGAAATATTTACTATATCCGTCGGAATTTCCTCGGAAATCATTAATTCAATTTTCGCGAAATATTTGGCGGCTTGGTTTACCCGGTTAAATGAAAATATTCCGAGGAACCAGGTTTCCTCGGAATTTCCTCGGAATTTACCGAGGAAATTCCGAGGAACCAGGGTTTGGAGTTTCAAAACATCGATTATTTTCGCCGTATTTCATTTCTTATACAATTATAATGCATACCATTGAGGATTCTTTGTATAGATGATCATAAACCATGAAATAACAAAATTTCAAAAATAATTGTAAGTATTCTCTTTACCGTTTGTTAAAGTGTATAAGTGTTTCTCTTATGTTGTGTGGTTTTCGTTCATGCAATCGTAAAAGTGTTTGTTATTGGGTAAAACACCAAAGTTTGACTTCATAATCTGGTTAAGATACTTAATGAAGGTTATATACGTGTTATTCAATCCGTAAAACGTTGTTTTCGGTTTAAAACCCCAAGTTCCTCGGAATTTCCTCGGAATTTTCCGAGGGAATTCCGAGGAAAACTCTATCGTCGTCGGAATTTCCTCGGAAAATTCCGAGGAAATTCTGAGGAAAAGGAATGTATAATCAAATCCCTAAATCGACAAGATCTATTCCGAGGAAATTCCGAGGAAAACCTTTCTGCCCTCGGAATTTCCTCGGAATTTTTAAAATCCCCCCAACGGCTTTCTAACGTCTATAATATTTCCTCGGAATTCATCGATTTTTTCCTAGGAATACTATTTTCCTCGGTATTCCGTCGGAATATTCCGACGAACTGAATTTTCCTCGGTATTCCGTCGGAATATTCCGACGAACTGAATTTTCCTCGGAATTCCGTCGGTATATTCCGAGGAAATTCCGAGGAAGCCAAATTTTGTGTTTCCTCGGAATTGCCTCGGAAATTCCTCGGTATATTCCGAGGAATTCATTTTCCGTCGGAACGTCCGTCAGAATACCGCTGTTTTCTTGTAGTGAATGATCACTTAGTTTGTCAGTTAATTTTAGATTAAAAGATCAATAAAATTTAATATGGTATCTGAACCACACACCCTCATCCGATGAGTGTTCAATTCTGAAAAATATCATATATTGACAATCAAAGAAAAATGTTTAAGTAATATAAGAATTTGGATCAATTTATTTATAGTCAGTCGATTTCAAGCTAGAACTTAGAACCATAAACTTAGGATCTAGAAACGTATATCAGTGTATTATGTATGTGACCAATTTTTTTTCGAGTTGATTACACAATAAGACATTTTTTGTCTTTTTTTTACAACAAGAGACACTTCTCACATGTAGAGCACATTTTGGTGGGACCAACCTATTATTTGGACAATTATACCCTTAGTGAGAAGAAACTTAAAATGAATTTTAGTTGGAGCAGACTTACGTTATACGTTACAAACACATTGGATAAACAGGTTTGCATATTCTTACATCCACTTTGATATAAATGTTGAAATATAAAAATATATATCAAATTATTTTATATTCTATTATTGTTCATTTCACCTTGTGTTTGTATTTGCTTTTTTCTCAAAATTGTAGATATATAAAACAAATATAACTGTTATAATAAACTGTATAAATTTTTTTCTATATTTTAAAATCCATTTTCATATATATTTATATATTTTAATATTTATACAAAAACCATGTGGACATGGATACGGCAAATGATGACATATATATATTATACATGATAGAAAAATGTGGACATGAATTGACAAAAAAGCATGAACGAAAGGAAATATATATAAAAAAGTCAGTTTGTATAATATAAGTATAGATGCCAAAGTGTGGATGCCAAAGTGTATACAACAGAGTTAGAGACACAATATTTATTAAAAGTATAGATACCAAAGTGTATACAGCAGAGTTAGAGACACAAAAAATATGAACATGAAATGTGTGGACAGAAAGTCATGAACGTTAATGGCACTATAGCAAATAGAAAGTTGTGTTTGATAGATGTAAGATATCTAGACAGAAAACATGGATGACTGATATGTGGATGGAAAAATATAAATGAGAGATGTATAAACTATAAAACGTGTACACATAAGCGTGGATAGAGAATATGGAAATGGACATTAAAAATGTGTATGAAAAAGTAAATTATAATTGTGATTTCTTTAAAAATAAAAAATGTGAACATGGACATTAAAAATATATAAGGTAAAAATAATTATTACAATAAATTGTTTATCTATAGAAAAGCATTCTCAGAGATAATTTGATTACTTCACAATGCCCATGAACCCATCTTTGAAGAGGAACTTAGTAGTTATATTAGGAACCCATCTTTGAAGAAAACGTATAGGAGCTTCGCATTGACCAGTTTCTCCAATGATAGAGCCAACTCCATGGCTGCAACAAACAAAGAAAATCATCATAATTATTTTGCATATTCTCACTTTCCCTTGCTGATGAAAAGTCACAACCTTTGTGAACTCTAATAAGTAACTCTAAATTCTAGTAGGCACATATATGAAAACATTGATACTTTATACTTGAGAGAGAAAGAGCTTTACCATAGACAACATCTCCTTTGTCAGCGTAATCAAACTTAGACTGAGGCATCACCATGGGCTTTAGCTGAACCCTCCCACCACGTTTTTCCTGCTGACTAGAGAAACCAAAACAAAAAAAGTGTTAGAAACGAAACTCAAATGAAATAACAACATGAAACCCATTGGCCAAGAACCTAATACTCCATCAACATCTTGCGTGGTCTCTTTCTTCCACACTTGAGTCCTTGAAAAACCTGCAACAACACATCACACAACTCAATTAATAAATAAAGACACAAGCTTTATCAAAGAATCAACAAAACTCTCAAGACACGAACTATCAACAAAACTCTCGACATTGTATTCAACTTGCAGTAAAAGAACCCATCAACAAAAAAACTCAGATGCATGAGACTTACAACACAAAAAAGGTTAAAAAGAAGCTTAATTGACCTGCTCATTCACTGCGGCTTCACATTCAAGGGAGTACATATGTCGAGCAAGCGAAAGCTCCGGACTTGAAGGCACGAGATCGAGTTCCTTCTTCACCTCCACAAACGGCTTGAAAACGACGCCACTTATCGGTTGCGTGGATGCACAAACAGAGAAGGAGATTTGAGATAGGAGAGAGGTTTTGAAATTGAGATTTGAGATAAGGTAGAGAGAAGAAACAGATGATGCCTATCCATGGCTCTCCATGAATGACTCAATGGCTGGGAGATGGAACCAGAGGTAAGAAAAGTTTGGTGGTGAAGAGAGGACTCGAAAGAACAGATCAAGACGGCGACGACTTCGTTACCAGCAACGTCAATAAATTCGTCGTCTCTGAATAAAATGAATAGAAACGACAGTCATCGGATTTCAGATTGATTAGGGATTTTAATTTTCATCTCCTCTAAGATGAAAG
Source organism: Brassica rapa (assembly GCF_000309985.2). Classification (NCBI taxonomy): domain Eukaryota; kingdom Viridiplantae; phylum Streptophyta; class Magnoliopsida; order Brassicales; family Brassicaceae; genus Brassica; species Brassica rapa. Next base: position 30,019,982 of record NC_024796.2, read on the forward strand.
TTGGGAAATTAGGATTTTTATGTTGGATAAGGGTTTGTAATTTGGTAAAGCTAGAAGTTTAATATGAGATACTTGTTGTTTTGTTCAGTTTGGTCACGATTGAGAAGAGTGACTTGGTTTCTAGTTAAAGGGCATTGAGGACTTTTACACACAACAAAGTGTGTCACAAGTGAATTGTGTTTTTGGATGTAATTGTAAACTGATAAAGAAGTGTTTCCAAGTGTAAAAAATTCTTTTTTTTTCTGAACGTTGTATGTGACCAATCCAATATTATGAAAACTCTTTTAAGCGCACAATAGCCTGAATAGCATGGAAAATGACACCTGAATTGTGAGAGAATGCTAAAATACGCTTTTTCTCTGGTGCCACGTAGCCATTCACTTATCTCTTTACGTCCACCCACCCAGACCTGCCTGTTCACAGCACGACAAGGCCATTTCCCAATGAAAACACAACACCTCTCTCATCAACGCCTCTGTTTCACAAACACCGTTATCTCTTTAGCGCCAATAAAAGCCCGACGTGTTGACGCCGTTAGTAATCCATCTACAAAAGTGAAGCTGCCTTTATTTCTTGCTAATCTATACTATTAGCACCATCTAGACATTAATTACCACATTTGATTTTCTTTCCCATAGTTTCAACTCTTAACTAATGGTTTAGTGTTTTTTGTGTGCGTCAAAACAGATGATTAATTTTCAACTACGTGTTCTCCAAGTTATTACCTAACCTACTATAAGTTTTATTAAAGTAAAAATATGTATTTCTTCATTTAATTTACAAAAGAAATTAAAACTGTAAATATGCCAATGACTATTTTCTCCATTTCAAAACAATGCATTTTTTTTTGCAAATACATTAAATATTAATTATAAATACATACTTTTGATTATAAATGTCAACTACTAAAAATTTCAATAAATGTAACTAATTTTTAAATTTTCAATAATTATTATAAAATGCATTAAAAAAATCTGAAACAATTTTTTTCTTTAAAACATGCATTTTATGAAATGAAAGGAATATATATTTTAATAATAAATGAAGAGTAAAATAAAATAAAAAACGTGACTTGTCTTTTGGCATTGTGAGGCCGAAGAAGACCCCTGGTCCCCCGAAAATGGTTACAAAACCGGGAATAGCCAGTGTGAAAGGGGAAAGTTAACCGGCGAATGCCGGTTCACCGCGGTTGAAACTTTTTACTCTGGTTAAGCCTTTGGTCGCCTCACACCCAGAAGAAACACACACACAAAATATACCAAAAAAAGAAAAGAGAGAGAAAGTAGAGAGAGAAACAAAGTCACTGATCTCGTCGTCGATTAATAACCGTCTCTGACTCCGATAAGAGCCATAAGCAAGTAGACAAAGAGGAAGCCGAGAGAGAGAGCTGTTATATCTCTGAGTCGAGGTTGAAATTGGAGGCTGTACTCGTTGAGGAAGCTGGTGATTGAGATAAGAGACGAAGAAAAGGAATCAAGTGTTGATTTCGTTTGCGTAGAGGCTTGTTTGAACACCAGATGAAGCAGATCTGAGCTTGAGGTATGGAGGTATCGGTGAAAGGTAATCACGGAGGAGGAAGAGGAAGAGAAAACGCCGTCTCCGTGGTGGCAGGGGAAGGGCAAAAGAGTAATTTAAACCGTGTTGGTAAGTCTAACCGTTTCTTACTTATTACTTTTTTTTTTTTACTTATTACTTTTATTACTGACTATTCTTCGTCTTCTTGTAGTAGATGAAGAAGCTGCAATCTATAGAGAGCTGTGGCACGCTTGTGCAGGTCCGCTCGTGACGGTCCCTAGACGAGATGATCGAGTCTTCTACTTCCCTCAGGGACACATCGAGCAGGTTGAGATTCGAGAATTGAGAATTTTTTTTTTTTTTTTTGTGATTTTTTTAATTTTAATTTTGTTATTTTCTTGATGGTTATAGGTGGAGGCGTCGACTAACCAGGCGGCGGAGCAGCAGATGCCTCTTTATGATCTTCCTTCTAAGCTTCTGTGTCGAGTTATTAACGTAGATTTAAAGGTAGTGTTCTCTCGATTCATTGCTGCTAAGTCTTGAATTTGTCAGCTAACATTAGATTTTTACAGGCAGAGGTAGACACTGACGAAGTTTATGCGCAGATCACTCTTCTTCCTGAGCCTAATGTAATGCTAATTACTAATTCTTTTGATTACAGGATGATCTTGTTCTTTAAGAAACTGTATTTATTTATTTATTTATGTTTGTTATCGTACAGCAAGATGAGAATGCAGTTGAGAAAGAGGCGCCTCCTCCTCCGCCTCCGAGGTTTCAGGTGCACTCGTTCTGCAAAACCTTGACTGCGTCGGATACGAGTACACACGGTGGATTTTCTGTGCTTAGGCGGCATGCGGATGAGTGTCTCCCACCTCTGGTTTGTGTTGAAACTGGTGTCTTGAATTTTTGTTTCGAGATGTTTTTTTTAATTCAGGCTTTGTTTATTTTTTTCTTTTTAGGATATGTCACGTCAACCTCCTACTCAGGAGTTGGTTGCTAAAGATTTGCATTCAAATGAATGGCGTTTCAGGCATATTTTCCGAGGTATAGTAATTTTGTATTTTTTTTATGTTCCTTTGTGTCGTCAAACTCATGTGGTTGTTAATGTTATACCAGGTCAGCCACGGAGACATTTGCTTCAGAGTGGGTGGAGTGTGTTTGTTAGCTCAAAGAGGCTGGTTGCAGGCGATGCATTTATATTTCTAAGGTTTGTGTATTTTTAATGTTCATGTTGCTAAAAAAAACTTTGTTTTGCGTGTTTTTTTTTTCCCTTTGATGTGAAATTTTTAATTCTTGCGTAGGGGTGAGAATGGAGAATTACGTGTGGGTGTAAGGCGTGCAATGCGACAACAGGGAAATGTGCCATCATCTGTTATATCCAGCCACAGTATGCACCTAGGAGTGTTGGCCACCGCGTGGCATGCCATTTCAACAGGAACCATGTTTACAGTCTACTATAAACCAAGGTTTTGTTTTGTTTTAGCTAACATGACAGCTTTGAGCCTTTGCTATTTTTGTCTCAGTGGCTGATGTCTTACTAATTGTTCATGCATTTTGGTTTTGTTTGCGACAGGACAAGTCCATCTGAGTTTATTGTTCCGTTTGATCAGTATATGGAGTCTGTGAAGAATAACTACTCCATAGGCATGAGATTTAAAATGAGATTTGAAGGCGAAGAGGCTCCTGAGCAGAGGTAAACTATCACTGTTATTGTGTATTCTCTTATCTAAATTCCTGTGGAAGGCGAATCTCACAGATTGTATTGATTTATATTAGGTTTACTGGCACAATTGTTGGGATTGAAGACTCTGACCCCACGAGGTGGGCAAAATCAAAGTGGAGATCCCTCAAGGTATATGATCTAGTTCCCAGAGAAGATCAAGACTTTTGTTATAGTGATAAATGCTAAATGCTCAATTTTCTTTCAGGTAAGATGGGATGAGACTTCTAGTATTCCTCGCCCTGAAAGAGTATCTCCGTGGAAGATAGAGCCAGCTCTTGCTCCTCCCGCTTTGAGTCCTGTCCCCATGACTAGGCCTAAGAGGCCCAGATCTAATATGGCTCCTTCGTCTCCTGACTCTTCCATGCACATAAAAGAAGGTAAAGTCTTCAATTGCTGACAATTATTAGTGTGTGGAAACTAAATTATTCTAATTCATTGTCCACGTTACAGGCTCATCTAAGGTAAACGTATACCCTTTACCGGCAAGTGGACTTTCAAGGGTCTTGCAAGGTCAAGAGTACCCGACGTTGAGAACAAAACATACTGAGAGTGTAGAGTGCGATGCTCCTGAGAGTTCTGTTGTGTGGCAATCCTCAGCGGATGACGACAAGGTTGATGTGGCTTCTAGAAGATATGAGAACTGGATGTCCTCAGGCAGGCATGAATACACGGATTTGCTTTCTGGCTTTGGGGCGAACGTAGATCCATCCCAAGGTCATCAAATACCTTTTCATGACCATTCATCATCACCCTCAGTGACTGCAAAGAAAATCCTTAGTGATCAGGATGCCAAGTTTGATTATCTTGCTAACCAGTGGCAGATGATGAACTCTGGTCTTTCCCTGAAGTTACATGAATCTCCTCAGATCCCTTCTGCATCTGATGCATCTTTCCAAGGGCGAGGTAATGCCACATATGGCGAATATCCGGTGCTTCATTCTCTGACGACTGAGACTGCTGGTGGTAACTGGCCAATACGTCCCCGTGCTTTGAATTATTTTGAGGAAGCGGTTCATGCTCAGGCTAGGGAGCATGTAACAGAACGACCTCAGATGGTACAAGAGGAGACGGCAAAGTCAAGAGACGGGAACTGCAGGCTTTTTGGCATTCCCCTTGTCAACAACGTGAATGAGACCGATTCAACTATGTCTCAAAGGAACAACTTGAATGAGAACTCAGGGTTTACACAGATGGCATCTCCGAAGGTTCAGGATCTTTCTGATCATTCAAAAGGGTCAAAATCGACTAATGATCATCGTGAACAGGGAAGACCATCCCAAGCTAAACAACCCCATGCGAAGGACAGTCATTGTAAAACAAACTCAAACAGGAGTTGCACAAAGGTAAATGTTCTTTGCTAATATGAGCTTGTAGGACCCCTTGAAGCGATTCTTGACTAATAACACCACACTTATGTTTTATTTTGTAAAGGTTCACAAGCAAGGGATTGCACTTGGCCGGTCAGTGGATCTCTCAAAGTTCCAGAACTACGAGGAGTTAATAGCTGAATTGGATATGTTATTTGAGTTCAACGGAGAGCTGATGGCTCCTAAGAAGGATTGGCTGATAGTTTACACAGATGATGAGAATGATATGATGCTTGTTGGAGACGATCCATGGCAGTATGTTTTTGCAGTTTTTTCCATCTTCTCTATACGTCAATGTATTATCTTTGCTGGTCTTTTAAATTTGAAAACTGACGAAATGATTATATATGCACAGGGAGTTTTGTTGCATGGTTCGCAAGATCTTCATATACACGAAAGAGGAAGTGAGGAACATGAACCCGAGAACTCTAAGCTGTAGGAGCGAGGAAGAAGCAGTTGTTGGGGAAGGATCAGATGCAAAAGACGGCAAGTCTGCATCGAATCCTTCATTGTCCAGCGAACTCTTGAACCAAAAGAACCAACACACCCTACAAGCCGAGGTATTTATAAATGCTTCTTAACTAATAACAGGACATAGAACAAAGTTTATATCATTACCATAGAAATGATATTTGGTGTTTTGTTGCAACGCAGGGAGATGTAGAAGCCCAAATCAGGAGGAGGGTTTGATGGTGGAGCCTGGATAGCTAAAAGGGGGATTATGGGGGTTTATAAGATACGGTATTAGAAAAAGAGAGTGCTATTTTTGGAGTATTTTGTTGGCAAATTAGAATATTAGCATCTACCCACCACGCTATTATCTAATTAATAATAATAATGTGAACAAAATGATGGGTTATAGGTATAATGTAAGTAGAATATGGAAGAGGCTCTTTTATAAGTAGTAATGATGGATTGGAGTTGTTAGATGGAGGTTGGTATCGGTTCTTGTTATTAACTAGTTCTTTGATCTCTTGCAGGAGATCTCTTTAAGTCTTTTATTGTTTATCTATTGATCGCTATGTATATAAGGTTTTATTATTTTGAACAGTACTCTGTCTACATCTTCTCAACTCATTTTGCTCTCGCATTTGGTGTATGTTTCATGGTTTTATTATAAATGTAGCTCTCTCTGTATCGACTAAAGACAATCGATTTGGGTTTGGTTCACTAAATACAATATAATCTCTTTAAATTAATATTTTATAAATTAATATATATTAAAAATTTCTATAAAATAATATAATTTTATAGTTTTAAATTGAGTTTTTGATTCAATTAGTATATCGATAAATTAATATATTTATAAATTAATAAAAAAATTATAGTTTTGGTGTAATCTGTATAGTTGTGCTTTCTCGTTCAGTTTTGTTGTTGGTGTAGTTTTTCGAACGAGTTCCTGTTTCCGATTTGGTTCCGGTGGAACTGCCGACTAGAATCTCTGCCGGTGATGCTCCAGTCGGTAAAGGGTGGTGGTGGTCTAGTTCTCTGACACGTATCCTTTCCTCGCTAACAGAGCAACGTGTGAAAGTGTCGAGTGGCCTCATCATCTTCTTCTTGGACTATTTTTGCCGTGCTTGGTTGTGGTCTGTGGGCCTTCGTTGTTGTTTTTCTTTTCTAGTCCATTATGACTGGTTGTACTTTGTGTTTTTTATTTCAATAATATCAGAGGAAAAAAAAAGTGTGGTTAGATCAGTTTTTGTTCAAACATTTAGGACTCTCTCTCCTCTGTTAGTGAGAATTTTCTCTCGAAACCTTAGACCTTCTTATCAAAAAAAAAATCCTTCAGAAGGTTTAATGGTTGTTGAGAGGATTAGAGAGTCCAATGGTTTTTCCTTCCGATTTCGGTGTTCCCGACCGGCTTAGCTTCCGGCGTTGCATCGATTCTTTTGATGAACGCTCGGATTTGTCTCTGGGAAGCGGTGGCTACGCTAGCACCAACTTCGTCGGCTTTAGACTCCGGGAGGCAGTGGCTCCTGTAGCACTGTTCCTCGCCGGCTTATCTCGGGTTTATCCCGACTCCGTTTGATCTACGCCTCCGTTCTTCTATGTTCCAACTGACTCTTGATCTGCTCAAACTTGTTGAAATACACAGTTTTCAGATCGATTGCAGACGGTTTCCTTTTTTTTTTGTGCGTAGATCCGCCAGAATAGATTTTTCGGTTGAATCTCTTGTAAAGGCCGTTTTTGTTTGAGCGGTTTCTCTATTGGTTCTTCTTCGCCGATGGGCGGAGCTCTGCCGTGTCTCTTGACTGGTTTCTTCCGGAGGAAGATGGTGGACTCTGGCTTTGACACGTTTTCATTGATCGCAGGGCGATCGTCCACGTGGTGAGCGGTGTCCTTTCTTCAACGACGGTTTACCCTAATGGATTTTGTGGGTTTTAGTTTTTGTTTAGTTTGGCCTTTTATATTTTGACTTTTCTTGTAAAGTTTGTTTGGTTTTGTTTCCATGGGTTTTTGTCCCATTTAATAATACAGACGACAAAAAAAAAGATCAGTTTTTGTTGTAACGGACACATAACCACCTACAAATAGATTTTGGCTCTATCCTTATCTTGAAAATTTAAGACTCCGATGTGCCATTTCTATACCGGTTGGCAGGTTCATATTATTAATTTAAGTTTTTATGATTAAAAAACAGGATAAAGTAAATGCCCCACCACTACTTGGACACAGAAAATGATGGAATAAACATGCAGTAGAAGTTTCGTGAAGCATTAATAAAACAATAAGCAGCTTCTCGATCGTTCTCTCTAACTATTCCTCATTTTACTATTTATTCTTCTTCAATCGTGACTTCTAGAGACACTTTGTTTTTAGTTTGTTTAATCACCATTGCTTTCTTACAACAACTATTTTCACAATCTGTAACAGTTATACCACGATGGCTACCAATGAATCTCAGTCTCAGAGAACTGCTCCGACGCCGTTTCTCACCAAAACTTTTAACCTCGTCGAAGACCCTTCTACCAACGACGTTATATCATGGAACGAAGATGGTTCCTCCTTCGTCGTATGGAACCAAACAGACTTCGCTAAGGACATGCTTCCGAAACACTTCAAACACAACAACTTCTCCAGTTTCGTCCGCCAGCTCAACACTTACGTAAGTCTTTAATTTATCTTCGGTTTCGTGTTTTGACTATATGTGATGTGTTCTTCGGTTCCCGGTTTAATCCTGGTTTGGTTTGATTTTTTTTTGCAGGGATTCAAAAAAGTTGTACCGGACCGGTGGGAGTTTTCTAACGAGTTCTTTAGGAGAGGAGAGAAACGTCTCCTCCGCGACATCCAGCGTCGGAAGCTAACGCCACAAGCGGCTGGTTCTCCGCCGCGGCGTGAAGTTGTCGCGGCTCAGACAGCAAAAACGGCTGTGTCTCCGTCAAGTTCAGGTGAAGATCAAACCATGTCTCCGTCGTCGTGGACAGGAAGCGGTGGCTTGTCTGAAGAGCTGTTGGAGGAGAACGAGAAGCTTCGGAGTCAGAACAAAGAGCTTAACCGTGAGCTTGCGCAGATGAAGTTTCTATACGGTAACATCTTTGGACTCATGTCCAACTACGCCGGAGCTAGTAGCAGTCACGAGATGATGACGGAGATTGAGGAAGAAGAATCGAGCCCCAGGCTGTTCGGCGTTTCTATAGGTCTGAAACGGACGAGAAGCGAAGGAGTTCATGTGAAGACGGTTTCTACGGCGGCGGAGGAGACGCCGTGGCTGAGACACTCTAATAGAGCCAACCAGAGAGTCTGTAATTAACGGTTCAGATCAATGTGTATACGCTAGAGGATTCAAACAGTCAGCACGTGTCCTATATGTTGCAACAAGTTTCATCAATCTTGACTTCTTCTCGAACATTTTGTAAATGGTTCTTTTCTGTTTTTTTTCTTCCTTTCAATAGATTTGTCTGTACTCTCCCTTTTTGACTTTTCTTTTTCTTTCTCAAAACCATTAAATTTTTGATGCAACTGGAATTTGAAACAAGTAGATTGTAATTCCATAATTAATCCAGTCGACCAGTATAACTTGTAATTCTCACAGCTTAAGGGATCCGTTCCTATATAAATAGCACTCTTTTCATTTTAAAATGATCTTTGTTTCAGGAAAAAATATTTTTGCCATTTCTATAAGATAGTAATAATAAATTTAATTTAAAATAGTTAATTATATTTATCGAAATAATTTGTCACAATATAGTATATTTTTCTATCGATACTATTAAAACATAAGGTCCTTTTTTGAGGTACTCTTTTGATTTAACAATATTTACAGATCCATGCTATTGAATTATTTTTAAGCTATGATTTTAATTATTGATAATAATCTACCGTAACTTTAATTCCAACGCAACGTTTCATTCTTTTCCCTTCTACATCATTAATTTAAGCCTTTCTGCATCATATGTCATCGCATAATTGTGAACATTACTATTCATTTTATAATAATTGTACTGATTATACTGAAGTCTGTCCATCGATTTTCATTGCTTATAAAGTGTATGTTATTGTTTTACATATTTAATCTTACACCATCTGGCACATTCAACACTCACAATTCAACATTCCATTGATTTAGAATTTACATACTATTATATACCAGCATAGAGCTTAATATGTTCTACATTCAAAATTACTCCAAATTATGAGTTCGGAATCCTGTATGAACAGAATCGTACTTATATATTTGGAAGCTTCACAATTTTTTTATGTTTTGTATGAATAGATCATTTTCTTATGCAAAACTTAATATTACATCGTAACTTGGTTTATGGTCTGTCATCTGTAAGATCATAACTCAATAACCTCTAATTTACAAAACTCTAAACCCTATATCGTTTTTATTAATATTTTCAGTAATCAGTATCTATTAAAAATAAATTATAAACCTACAAATATAGATAACTACCAAGATCTTTAATAACAATACATATTACACGGCAAATCAATTATATTTGCACATCTGTTTTAAAAACTATAAAAAAAATAAAGAAGAAATAAGTAGATTTTTCGAATAATTAAATATAGAATATACTCTTTCGTAAAATATCCAGCCAATGATTACAGTTGAAATATCTGACACATATCAATAAAAGAAAATAGGAACTATAAAATCGGAAATTTTATCATTAATATCGAATATACCACATCAGAAAAACGATATATTCTGTAACTTAAATTAGCTTCATTCCCGAGATATGTGATCTAGCCAATCATTATTGTTGAAATTTTTTTAAATATCAATAACAGTAAATATAAACCATGAAGTTTTATCATCGATATCAATAAAATCATAAAATCTAATTTTCTATAACTTAAATTATATTGATTCGCAAGATATGTGATTTTTAAAAATATATTCAGTAACAGAAAATAGAAACTCACGCTTTAACCCTTCTTATATATACGCCGAAACCATGTCTTACAAAACTCAAAGCAACGTTTTTTTTTTTTTTTTTTTTGTAACAACTCATAGCAACGTTCTTTAGAAAAAATAAAGCATAGAATGTCTTCCAAGCAAAAGACAGAACTTTCTTCATGACTTTTCTGTTGGAGCATGGAGGTTGCCATAACAATTAATAGGCGGTGATATTCAGAGTGGCATCTAGAAGTTTCTTCACTGCGTTTTTGTTGGAGAATGGAGGTTGCCATAACAATTGACAGGCGGTGGATATTCAGAGTGACATCTAGAAGAAGGTTTGAAAATTTTGACGTTGACAATAAAGACAAACCTCAGAATCAAACTACTCCCTCAGTTTCATATTAAGTGTCGTTGTAGAAAATTTTTTTTGTTACAAAATAAGTATCGTTTTCGATTTTCAATGCAAAATTTATTAATTTTATACAGTGATTTATTTTTCTATTAGTTGAAATATGGTTAGGTGTATAAGTAATTGTGTTTTTATATAGGTAATATACAAATTAACGGTTTTCTTAATCTGTGTGCACAAGGTCAAAATGACATTTAATATGAAACAGAGAAAGTAATTAGTAATGTAGTTTTCAGAGAAATTTCTCAGAATCTCTAATGTTGTTATTTGGCTATTGTTTTAAATAAGTATGAGTTAGGCTCTTTTCAAAAAAAAATTGAGTTGAATGTTTTTGCAAAAAATTTATATAGTTCTTGGCTACTAATACGATTCATCAATCAAACTCCTAAATTATTATAATTTTTTTAGTTATAACTTACTTTATACTTGATTGCAAGAGGTTTTGTCCGTTTGCAAACGTAATGTTCATTGCTTTCATGCATCCTACAGAACATTTAAAACAATTCCATAAGAATAAAGTAGTTTCTAATATGACTTTGTTCCGTTCTCTTGCTCATATAGCCATTGCAGCCGTCTGTGGACATTTCTGTAAGTATGTAAAACCATTACAAATTAGAAACGATCTTTAAATTACTACATCTATACAATATAATACAATATAATACAATATAACAGATCCATAAGAATAAACACAATATTATATCAACAATCTGTAGCTCCATTATATCAAATACAATACTATATTAGACTTCATGAGGATTATCTTTGTATTATAAAATCCCGTAATGACTTTGCCCAATGTTCTTCCTCATATAAACATTGGAGTAGTTTATGGCCATTTTTATTTAGCCCTAAAACTTATCAGAATTAGAATCGTTCATAAAACAACATATTATACAAAGTATTTAATAGTAGACAAAAGAACCACTTGACTTATTATCTGATTTTGCTATATTTTAACCAATTTATTATTCCCTCAATATAAAGATCCTACAGAACATTTAAAACATTTTCATTAAACAAACAAAATACTACATAAACAAAATCAGTTCAAGAAGATCAAACACAATGCTATTAAAATATTATTTGAGGCTTTAAAATGTAGTTTTTCAAAGAGATTGTGAGTTGTTTATAATTTTTTAAAAAATAGTATACTTACAATTTCTAATATTCTTCATGGTCAAGTTGATGATATGTTTAACTGAAAAAACAATTAAACCATTAATGGAGACAATTAATTTTGAATCAGATTAACCCACCGAAGAATCAAATACCAGATCGTGTCATACTCTTTTGTTAATGGAGACAATTAATTTCGAATCAGATTAACCAATCAAGGAATCAAATACCAGATCGTGTGTCAAACTCTTCTAATTCCTTGCATTGTTCATAAAAGAAAAATTTCGGACGAATATCTGAACCGTTAATATTTTGTTACACCATCGGATAAGCTAACATTTAATAGCATATTTAATAAATATAATTTCAAAAACTGTTTTTGATTTTTTGAAATCATTTTGGTAACCACAAAGGATTTTGGACATATGGTTGTAGCCACAAAATTTTCTATTGTTTCTTACTGATTTAACAGATGTGATAACAGAAATTATTTTGTAAAATAAATATTCAGATAAATATTTGTGTCAAATTAAACTAAATAGGAGTTCTTAAAAAATCAAATCGTAATGAAAACATTTTTAGATTTCTCAGATCTTTCCACTTATTCTTAAAGTACGGGAATAAACTCATTTTGAAATTGTAAGTTATGGGAATATTGTACGACATAACAAAATCGAGCATATGTTCTATAACTTTATTACTTTAGAGTCCAAGTATATATAATCTAATATTACATCATCTAACATATGAATAAAATAAATTTTATTATTTTTACATGAAAGTTAATTTTTATGATTCTCAACATAAGAAAAAAACTATTTCTCTAAAATTAAGTCCCAATTTTATAAAAAAAAAGTATTTTAACTCAACTACAATATGAGACAAGTGTTAAATCTGCTAATGTTAAACCAGTCATTATAGATATAAACATAATTCATATTGTGTTATTTTGAAAAAACCATAATGCATATTGTATTATTATATTATACGTTTTTTGATGATAACATAATGTTAAATCAATACTCATATAATTTTATTTAGACAAACAAAAGAACAATAAATATAGTAAATCAGTATTATTTTAATTAATTTTACTTTTTAAAAGTACATATTAAAATTTGGGACAAGATACCTAATATGAGACGTCTAAATAAATTAAAATCGATTATAAACGTCAAAACTTGAATAGAAAACTCAAACAAAAAATTCATACTAGTTTTGAAACCGAAAAACCCAAAAACTTATCCCGCGCTTTTAAAGCGCGGGTCAAAATCTAGTTTATAATTAAGATTTAACACTTTTAGGAAAAAGAGATGTTGACACAAAAAAGGAGACAATAAATTATTATGTTAACAATTATAATATCAATACTATTAAAAGAAAAGAAGTTTAAATAAATCTACTTACAAAGTTGTTTGGACCTTTTTTTTTTTTTGGTCTTCCTTATATATTATATATTATTCCTATTTAATTTCAATTTGTTATCAGCAAATTAAATATTATTAATTGGACCTTGGGCGTTTAACTTAAAAAAGATAATTTAACTGATACAACTCATTCAGAAAAGAAAATTATAAATCTAATTAACTTTTGTTACAGAAAAAAATTAACCAAATTAACTTTAGACCTTTTTTTACAAAATTCCAAATTATAAAGACCATTTTATACATAAATACCTATAAATGTAACATTATTTAAATTGTATGGATTTCTAATAATAAAATATCTGTCACAGACTAATTTTTATTTTAAATTGATAATAGTTTGATAGAAACTTAAAAAAGGAAAAAAAATAATACTTGCTTCACTATTTTGGTAGATTTATAATTAATATATTTATAAATAAACTTAACAATATTTGTTAAAAGAAATTTCTTATACAAGTCAAATATATATTAATATATCAAAAATTTATAAAACAAAAAACAAATTATATTTTTTGATGCAACTGGAATTTGAAACAAGTAGATTGTAATTCGATAATTAATCCAGTCGACCAGTATAACTTGTAATTCTCACAGCTTAAGGGAACCGTTCCTATATAAATAGCACTCTTTTCATTTTAAAATGATATTTGTTTCAAAAAAAAAATATTTTTGCTATTTTTATAAGATAGTAATAATAAATTTAATTTAAAATCATTAATTATATTTATAGAAATAATTAGTCACAATATGATATATTTATCTTTTTATAATTAAGATTTAACACTTTTAAGAAAAAGAGATGTTGACAAAAAAAAAGGAGAGAATAAATTATTATGTTAACAATTGTAATATATAAATTGAATTTGTTTACTTGTCATCTTTTCTATGATTTTAAATTTTTTTGCTTATTTATCATGTTTTTTTTTAGTATCTTTTAGTTGAGTCATTAATTCAATAACTTAGATAATATTATTTTTAAAAATTAAGTATAGATAAAAGTTAAGATATAATATATACTATAAATCAAGACTATCTATATTTTTTGAGTAATATTTTTTTATTAAAACTAAATAATAGTATAAATATAATATGTAAGTGATATTTATCGTCTATCTTACATTATATGTGAATACTAAAACATAAAAGATAGAATTATCTAATATTTTATATGTATAAATGAAATTTTTATAATATATATTTATTCATATACACTATTATTTATGACGTGATTTTTTTCTAAATTCTCAAAATAAAATTTAGAACGGTTAAATTTGTTGATAATTGTAATGAATAATTAGCTTAATCGTTAGTTTAATCATAAAATAATTACAATAAAAATAAAAATTAACCCAAAAAAAAACATATTATAAAAAATAGATAATTAGTGTATATCTCAATGCTCCCATTGATGTAATACTGTCTTACATATATTTAATGGCTGATTTTACAAATTTATATTATCAGAATAAACATGTTGTCCTGTTTTTTATTTTCAATATATTCTCACAAACTTAATTGTAATTCTTTATTTTTATTAAGTTAAAAAAACAAAGATATGTAATTAAATATTAGTGAAAATAAAAATTTGTATATAATTCATTATATAATTAGAAATTAATCATGTATTAATAATATTAGATTTATAAATTATATTAGATAATTGATTATAAATTAATATAATAAATTTTCAAAAAATAAAACATATTTTGAAAACTAATATAATTATATATGTATTGTGTTCTTATCTGGAAATAATATTTTTTAAATTAAGAAGTAAACTTTTTTATGATTAAATATTAATTAAGCAAAAATATTTGTGTAAAGATATTTTTACTATGTGAGTGTTTTTAAAAATCAAAATAACAGTAATTTTATGTATATATATATATATATATATATATATACTGATGATTTTTTTTTGTCATATATTACTGTCTGGTTTTTAAATTATTAAAATATAACCTAATAAGTATACGTAAGAAAGTATGTTCGTATTTGCAAACTTTAATTTAGAAAAGTTACTAACTTGAATTTGTGATAATTTGTAAAATACATATGCTTGTGATAAAGAGCATAAGTCATAACTAAAATTTTTTTTTTTTTGATATGAAATTTTTTATAGTCGAAATAAAATAAATGGTATTTTTTTTCCTCCATTTTCCTCATTCTTGTAAATATATACATCAAGAATTTTTTTTGTTGAATCAACAAAAAGTTGTGTAGTAATTCTTGGAATATTAATAATACCTCCCGTAATAACAAACTTGCAAAATGGATCCGTTTATCATAAAGAGATTCGTTGTTCCTGACTCTGCTTCACATTAATTGTTATTTGAACAAGTCAAAGTTCTGTCTTGGTCTGCGTGGGGATAGCATTTCTCTTCTGCATGTTCGCCCCATTTATCTTCCTGATGAGAAGTTTGGTTTCAAACCCCGGTTCGAACAGGAGGAGTACGCTATGCTAATGTGCCTTGGATGAACCACATCTCAGGGTCAGGCGCTGATGAGCACATTGAACTATCCATGTGGCTGAAAGCCCTCACAGTCCAGGCACAACAACGCAATTATCAGGGGCGCGCTCTACCACTGAGCTAATAGCCCGTCGTGCGGACCTCCTGCTGGGGGCCTGCTATGCCAAACCAAAAGCGAGAGAACCCCATCCTTCTCTTTCCTTTTTACGCCCCCCTTATTTACATTATAAATAGTGCTCTCAGTTGGTTGCATAAGAATTAGCTGTCTTAGATGTTTGATTGTTACACAGATGTCACTAATAGGTGACTACAGTTATATATGACTCGAGATTAGTTTCATCAAAACAAGAACAAACTATTAAGTATAAGCTGTTCTCATTCTCTACACTTATGAATCAAAAGCTTTTATTATCTTTCTTCCTTTATCTCTGTAACAAAAACAGTAAAACGGCACCATTCTTGAATCATCTCTTTTATAAGTAGTAATGATGGTATGGAGTTGTTAGATGGAGGTTGGTATCGGTTCTTGTTATAAGTACGTAGTTCTTTAATCTCTTGCAGACTCTCTTTAAAATCTTTTATTGTTTATAGATTAATCTCAGTGTACTTAAGCTTTAAATTTTTTTTCCTTTACTCTATCTACATCTTCTCTACTCATTTTGCTCTGGCATTTGGTGTGTGTTTTATGGTTTCATTAATGTAGCTATCTATTATCGTTTTAGGACATCGATTTGGGTTTGGTTCACTAAAATATGATGATATAAGCAAGACGCTGTATAAAATACAAGGTTTCAAAAGTGTGGCTAGATCAGTTCCGGTTGTAACGGTAACGATAACCCCAAATCGATTTGAGCTCTACCTTCGTCTGGTGATGCTTTGATAAATCCTTATCTTAAAATCGTAAAACTCCGCGTGCCATTTCTATTCCAGTTGGCAATTAAGTTTTTAAAATAAGAAAACAGGATAAAAAGCAAATGGTCCACCACTAGTTGGGTCACAGAACATGATGGGAATAAACACATGCAGAAGAAGTTTCGTGAAGCATAATTAAAAACAATAAGCAGCTTCTCGATCTTTCTTCACCTTTAACTATTGCTCATTTAACTTTTTTTTTTTTTTTTTGTAACATCTCATTTTACTATTTATTCTTCTTCTTCGTGACTTCTAGAGACACATTGTTTTTTAGTTTTCT